>NC_050444.1:6019411-6319411 GCF_903995425.1 Onychomys torridus
TTTACATTTCATAGGTGTTGTGGCAGGAAGGGAAAAGATGATGTACGTGTAAACAAGCAATGTAATGCAGTGTTCAGAAACAGCAAGATGGCCATGTGCCAGGACTCACTCTTCTGTCTCTAAGGTGTTGACCTTGGCCACGTAGTTGCTTGGGATGAAGCCTTCTCTCTTTGTTGAAAGGGACTTAGCTTTCCACCATTCCCCATGCCTGGAATGGAAAGAGAAGTCATGATCTACAATGGCAATTGTATTGAGGTGTTTATTTTGCAGAGTGAGGGCAAGTGGGAGCAACCCAGGAATCCAGAATCCAAGAGGAAAATTTCTTCCTTTTCATATGAAGGTATGCTTAGTGACAGGAGCAAAAAAGCATGCTTAGAACAACTTCAGTGTGGCTCGATATGTTCAGGGATGCATAGAAAAGAGTTGGGAAAATGCCCATTTTATAGAAACCAACCATTTCTCATTTCCCCACGTGGCTGAGGTGTGTTTTTTAAGGATTCTTGTAGCAATCAGAGTCAAAGGAATACTAACTCAGAATTCTCATGTCATAAACTCATTTGTAAAAACATCTACTTTCCCCAGAGATAGGTGCCATGAATAAAGAAAAACAACAACAAAGATAAGCCCAAACCAGTTCAGAGTGAGCCTCATCACCATGACACCGCATGACACTGCACTAGCCCAGAGGGCAGAGGTGAAGGAGGAAGGGCCAGGCCCAGAAGTAGGGCTGAGCTACAGAAGGGCAGGATGGGATGGGTCCCTGGAAGACTCCATGCTCCTCTTCAAATGCCCCCAACCCCAGACCTTGTCTGTGAGAGGAGGCTGTAATTAACTGTGGGCTGTACCTGTGAACTGTTCACCCACACAGGCAGCCTGAGCCTGCTACATCTTCCAATTCAGCCATTGTAGACTGAAAGTATGTAGAACTCTTAGGCTGAAGTTTCTATTTTTCCATGCAGGGGTGTTGAATCTAGGACCTTGCCCATGCTAGGCAAATTGGTATGTCTATGTTTTCTCCTTCTTCTCTGTTTCAGTACAACATAAGGCTATTTTAATGGCCATCACAATCACATTGTATTAGACATGAGACGTCATCCAGAGCTCTCCAGGCTCCACCCCTAATGGGGAACAATTTGCAGTGGACAGCTGCCTGGCGAGGGAGAACAATTCTTTGGGGATGTGGCTACTGGTAGATGGCCCCACACTCATGTATTCATGGGCAGCACTGATTGGATTTAGTTGGTTATGAGAAGGAAAGGAGGAGGAGGTAAAGTTGGGAGGGGTGTGAATGTGGAATGTAGGGGATATTGGAGGAAGTAGAGGAGGTGAATATGACCATGTGGTCCAGGAAAGCATTCCTGATAGATGCTCAGAGACAACTGTATACACACACACACACACACACACACACACACACACACACACACACACACAGGATGCTGTCATTTCCATTTCAAAAGTTAAAATTCCAAGGAACAGAGTGAGTGACTTTTCAAGGTCATGCAACTGTCAGAAGGAAGGGCCACATTTAAACACAAGCTCATGCTGAAGCTCTGGACCAGCACTTACCTCATCTCTCTTAAGGGAGTCTCCCCCTCAACCCCCTAGGGCAGGTCTGGGCCAGGGTGCTGCTTCATGCAAATTCAGTACAAGAAGGAAGTTAGACTTAAGTGCTGAGTTCCTTGTTCTTCCTCCTCACTGCCCTGTGCCCTGTGGCCTGACCAGGGTCACATGTGTGAGTCAACCCACAGGGGTCAGGGAAGCGAACCATCCAGGCAGCTTCAGGGCAGACATGCTTAAGCTGAGCACGACTCTCCAGCATGACTGTGGCAAAACCTTGGAAATCACACCAACTGGCCTGTGAGCTCCATCTAAATCTATGCAATATAACAAATGAAAATGGCCTTTGTGTATGCGTGTGTGCACACGTGTGTGTGTGTGTGTGTGTGTGTGTGTGTGTGTGTGTGTGTGTGTGTGAATGTGCTGGTGCACTTGTGTTTGCAGGTATGCAACACAGATGTACATGGGTGTACATGCCAGAAGATGGCCTCATCTATCGTTCTTCAGATGCTGCCTATCTTGTTTTTAAAAGACCATCTCTCAGGCCTGGGACTTGCCAAGTATGCTAGACAGGCTGCCAGAGAGTCCTCCGGTATCCACCTGTCTCCAGCTCCTCAGTGCTGTGCCAACATACCCTGCCTTTTCTTTTTTAAAGGTGGGTCCTGGGAACTAACTCAGGTTTGAGCTATCTCCCTAACTCCACAGTGGCCATCTTAAGTAGCATGCCACACAGAGCCAAACTTCTTAGGTAGCACATTGGTAAAGAAAGAAACTAATGTCTGTCCTTGTTGGGAGAAACGACAGAGGTGCCCACAGCCACACTTGAAAGGGAAGTTCCTTCTGCTCTATTCCTGCTGCCTAAGCAAAGCGAAAGACCAGTCTGCGAGAGCGGTGGCCAAGGTGCTACCAGGGCCTGGGTACACTTACTCTTCCAGGACTTTCATCTTTTCTCCTTTCTTGAAGGACAAGTCATCTGGGTGGATGCCATCGTAAGGGTACAAGGCTACCACAATGTCCCCTTGCTCTTCTGGATCTAAGAACAAAAGATATAAGCAAAGCCCTTTTAAAACCTATCAACATAAACCCAAAGGAAGGGAAAGCAGCAGAGAGAAAGGCCATGCAAGGAAGCTGTGTGCTCCCTACCTACAAATAACACAAGCTGTACATTGTGTACACCAAACTCACAGGAACCTACTGTAATTTCAAAACTGTTTAGGAAAGGATGTACCAAGGTCCCGAAAGGCAGAAGGCACTTTAGTATCCATCAGTGGAATGAACAAAATGTGACATATACATACAATAGAATAATATTCAATTCAAAGGAATGAAATCCAGATATAATGTATTGTGTGTCAACACAATATACTGTAGATGAGCCTTGAAGACCTTAGGTTAGGTGAAATGAGCCAGGCACAAAATGGAAGCAGAAATCAAGAGAGACCTGGTCTCTAGGAAAGTGGGAGGTTTCCCTCTGACCTCTGCATGTGTGCTATGGCATGTTCATGCCCTGCCCCCACACACGTCAGACACACACACACAATTGTGGTTAAAATATACTTAACATCAAATGCAGCACCTGACCGTATTAGTGCTGCCAGCAGCATTAAGTCCACTTATGTTGCTGCAAACCTAAAGCACTTCCAGAACCTTCCTCCTCTGGTCAGCCAAAATCATGCACTCACCAAAGCCAGCTCACCGTCGCCCCTCCATGGCCCCTGGGGATGCCCTCCTGACTCTCTGTTGTCCGTCTTTCTAAGTCTGACTGTCTATGTGTCTCATCACCTGAATGACATTCATCCCTGGCAACTGCCCTCAGTGGGTTCCCACCAGACTGAGAGCCCCACCCTCCTTCCCAGCGCTGCACGTCACAAGTGCATTTCTGTCTCAGCACCTCTCCCAAACCGACCTCCGGGAGCTCCTGTCCTTTGCCTCACGGCCACAGTCTTGTTGCCAGTGCGTCTTCCCACCTAACCCCTTTGTCTGCAAGCCCTGCCTGCTCCATGGCCCTCTGTAGTCACCTCCGAGCATTTCTCCCATAGCATGTACAATTAATATTTCAATGAGTCTTTGTTTATCTTTGACTCATCAGTGTGTAACAACAGTGCCTCGAAGAGAGTAGGTGCTGAGTGAAAACTTGCTAAATCATTTTATTGGCCACTTGAAGTGAGTCACACCTACCTTCCTTGCTCCTGCAGCTCTGAACTAGTGACTGGAAGAATGTGTGTCATCTTGAAGGTTGTCTGGGTCGCAGGTTTGAACAGGGCATTTTCACTTTCCCCTTTTCTGGGTTTAGTTACCTGCACAAAACTTGCCTGGGGGGTCAAAACAAGTGAGGAAAGAAGGAAGTCGAGTCTGAGTACCTGGGCTGTCAGAGAAAACAAGAGTGGCTTTGCTTCACATTTCTTGTGGCATAAAGAACATCAGGAAGAGCGAGAATTTATAAAGGAACCATTTGAAACTGAGTGTGGGGGCTGGGGCAGTGCACAGCAGAACAGGTTTCTCTCTGGCCTTTCTGGGCCTCCCATTGGTACAGAATTCACCTTGATTCTGGAATTCACATGGTGAAGGCACGCTTCTCTACAAAATTATGATTTGTAGCTGGTAGAAAATTTTTCAGCTGTTCCACCAAGTGTTTTAACCATTTCCTGGATTGTGCTCTGTATTACACAACCAACTCCTTGTTCCTTTAAGACACGTCAGCTGGTACAAAGTGTTTCTTAGCTCAAATTTTCCTGGTGCCTTCCCACACTGTGTGACCCTCTTGTTGATTGTAGACCCTCTGCTTCATCCCTTGACCCTCAACTCCCTTGAAGCCCACACTGTTAGATTTCACTTACTGAAATAGTCCTGGGGTACCTGGATGCTTCCCTCACTGTGACACAGAGCTCTGGCTCACTAGGTGGCTCTAAGCACACCTCCCACTGTCCCCAGCAATCCGATTCTTCAAACTCAGGCCTGTTTCTTGACTTCCTGCCCTCTAGGATTCTGTCTTCTCTTCAATGAGCCATTCTGTGCAGTGATGTCCCTCTGCACTGATGATGTCCCTCTGCACTGATGTCCCTCTGCACTGATGTACACCCACTGTACCTTTGGTCTTGGTCTGTCTCTAATGTTCTAATTTAGTTTTTTTATATTCTGAAGGGCTGTAATTTGGGGCACTGTAGGTCTAGTAAAACTGTCTACCTCTGAGTGCATTGCAGCTCCTCTCTCCTGCTCCAATGGCTCCCTCCAGCCCACTGCTTTCTTGGTTTCTCCACACACACTGACCATGCCCAACAAATTGCTTTTTCTTCCTGCACCAGAACCATCCCCATCCATGGCTCATCTCCTCAGACCAATGGCAGCACCAACCTTAGAGTGCCAAGCCCCCCCTTGACACTCACCCAGCCTTGCCAGGTGACCCCCACTGCTACCTCCAGTGCTGTACCCCTCCTGACGATTTACAGAGTACCTGTGTGGCTGGTCTTTGCCGCTGGTTTCCCGACTCCTAAGTGCTGTGGGATGACAAGCTTTGACTCATACCTTGCTCAGAGCTGCCCAGAGCTTTGTGCATCTCTCAGGAGAGGCAGAGCCCTGATGAAGGTCTGAAGTTTATGTTAGATGATATTCCAGGGGTTATTTCTCTTCATAAATTTCTGCTGTTTGTTGGAAATCTGTGTTGCAGGGTCTCACTTGCATTTCTTATTCCAAGTTTCATATTAACTGCTTGTTTAAGTCTGTGTGCACCTAGGTTGTTATTTGTAGCTCGGGACAAGCTAGGGTGTCCTCGGGTTTTGCATGACCCTGGGAAGCACCGCTCTGGGTGGTGAGAGATCATTTTGTAGGCTATGCTGTCAGAGGCACATCTGCTGGAGGAACTAGACTTTTGTCACACTCTTAACTCAGGGAAGCCCAGAGACAGCTGCCCAACCCAGTGGGCTCAGGAAAATTCTGACTGGTAAGTGGACATGTTTGCTCCCATGTTGTTCTAGCCTCTGGCCCTCCTGCCTCCATATCCATAAGGAAAAGCTGGATAGGCAGAGGGAAAGTCTTCACAGGCTTCATCCGTAAACATGGCTTATTTTGAAAACTCACTTCAAAGGGGAAGAAATATAAATAAAGATGACCTGAATCTGTTTCAGGTTTATTTGGAATTTATTAGCTCTTGTTACAAACTTCCTTGAAGTTCATCACAGAGCAAGTGAGTCAGTGATTGCTCACAGAGCACAGTTCAACCAGTTGAAATGCAGTGTGCCTGTGATCTGTTTCCTTTGTTTCTGCCTTGGTGTCTGTTGGCCAAATTCTTACTTTCTGTCTCTGTTATTAGAAAGGAAACATGATAGACAAGGGCTGTTTCTAGGAGACCACTGTGTCCAGAATAAGGTCCGACTTGTAGAAGGGAAGACTGTGTCAGCAGATAGACAGATGGGTGGATGGATCAATAAATACAATCCTGCCTCAGAAGGACCATGACCTTCTGCCCTTTGATAAACTAACAGTGAGCCACTGGTATAGCTTAGTGGTGAGGCCACTGGGGTCATCCCCAGCAACAGCAATAATAATGATAACAGCAACAACATGCTGACAGTGAGTATACCAAGAGTAGTCTAGTGAAGCTATGATGACCAGAATTCCAAAGTACATGCCAAGCTGTTTCTTCAACCCCTGACGTTGATATTGTTATATAAAAACAAACAGCTTAGTAACTAACACTGGAAATCCTTCAAAGCTAATATAACATGAAACAAGAATCCAAGCTTTAGAAGGTTCTGGGAAAGTATGTTCAGAATTTTAATTGTTTAAAATAATAGGTAATAAATAATTTTAATTGTTTAAAATAGCATTTTTAGCCTGATCTGGGGCTGTAAAAATATAATACCAGCTGCTCAGAAGGCTAAGACAGAAACAGATCAAATGTCAGGTCAGGCTGGGCAACCTACTGAAAGCCTGACTTAAAATTTCAAAAATAATAATTTTAGAAAGATGTAAAGGAGCTGGAGAGATGGCTCGGCAGTTAATAGCACTTGTTGCTCTTGCAGAGGACATGGGTTCAGTTCCCAGCACCTACATCACAATTAACAACCTTCTGTAACTCCTGTTTCAGAAGATCTGGTGCCCTCTTCTGACCACTAAGGGAACTGCATGCATGTGGTATAAAGATATACATACAGGCAAAACACCCATAAAACTAGAATAATAAATAAATTTTTTTTAAGATGTAGAAATAGGCCTGGGATACTGGAATAAGGCTCAATGTTTAGTATGCCCAAGGCCATATGTTCAGTCCCCAGTACCAAAATAATAATAATAATGATAATACAAAAATTAAAATAGGGCATATATTATTATTAGAAATCAGTGCTTGTTTGTTGTAGAACTATTGGAAAAGTAGAACCCAAATTCTGATCCCAAACATCTGTTTATTCTTATGCTATTTTTTATCTTATTCTTGAGTAATATTTTAAGTTTAATTAACATTAATGATGGATAATGTAATTAATGATTACAGCGAATAAAAAGGTGTCATCTTAGCACCTTCCTGTGGCCATTCTCTGGTTTATGTAGCCACACTCTGTGGCCTGCTATGATTTATGTGTCATATCTTTCTTCTCAGACATTCACATTGCTTTTTTAGGGCTTTGTTGTTTGGTGTGGTTTTGGGTTTCTTACTGTGACAAACATGGATGATGACATGTGAAGGCCCACATACACAGATCTGTAAAGTGTGTTTGAAGGACAAATCCTTGATTGTAGACCTACCACTCCTAAAGTGTGTTCATTTTTAATTTGGTTAGTTGTTCATAAAAGTCTTAAAAATGAAGGAATATCTTTTTATTTATTTTCTTGCCCAAACTAAATGTTGCTATTTATTCTCTGATCCAATCCAGTAAGTCTAATTTCTTTTTTTTTTTCTAAGTTATTTAATGTGTCTGTATGTGTGGATATGTGTTTGTACACCACATGTGTGCAGTGTCCACAGGGGCCAGAGGATGGCACCAGACCTCTGAACTAGGGTTACAGGAGTTTGGGAGCTGCCTGGAGGGGGCGGGGAGGTGGGGGGATCCAAACGCAGACCTCTCCGAGAGCAGCGAGTGTTCTCAGCCACTGAGCTTTCCCTCTAGAGCTGCCTGATTTCTTAGTTCATTATTACAATTTGTGTTTATTTTCTGTGCATGAGGCCAGGGCCTTTTCTTCTGCTTATTCATTGCTGGCAGTTAATTTCTGGGAGCTTCTTGGGTAGTCTCTTTTGTTATCTCCTTGCCACCAATCCTCTAAGATTGTACTTTAAAATCACACAGTAAGTTCATATCCTGTGCATTATTACAGGTTTGTAGATATAATATAACTGAATGTTTTAGCTTTTTACTTTTGTTTTGTGTTAAAATCCTATATACAAGTGTGGATCTATTACAATACAGTCTGCTCCTGAGAGCGTGGCACCGCGGCCTAGCATTCATGGGAAATGGCTGTCGGCCCTCACCCAGGTCCGCACTGCTTCAGCAGCACTGAGAGAGAGCATTCTGTGCACAGGGCTCTGCTTAGCAGTGCTCCCTTCACTAGGGTCAGAAGGTGGGCGTCAGTTCCCTTCGGAGTCATAGCGCATTCCCACTGAGTTGAGGGAATCGTTTCCGATTGGAAACATCGAAGTCACCTGTTGGGTCAGTGCACATTCTACAGCAGGGGTATCCATGACTTTGAAGAGCACACAGTGGCTAGGGTGTTCCCTCCCTCACTGGAGGAAGTGGGAAACTACATCTTCCTCTTTTCTAAGTGGTCTCTGTTCATTCGTCACAGACCAGGGTCAGGGCATTTCCACCACCACAGTGGCAAGGAAGATTGCTAGCACATCTGTCACTCTCAGAAGTGACTTCCATAAATCCACAGTAGCCAACCTACATAGCCTCAGATCCTCCCCAGGCAGTGTGCCTGAGGCCAGGCTGTGCCCACATAGCTTCCACCTGGCCTCTCAGAGACCAGCTCTAGTATTCATCACTCACTATTATAAGCCCAATACTGATGTTAGTCATTTCCTGTTGATACAGTGCAGAGCTGAGGACTTAAGTGGAAGAACACATACTTAGTATGTGTAGGGCTCTGGGCTCAGTACCCAGCATGCACACACACAGGAAGGATTCAGAAAATGGCAATGCAATTGCTATAATAATTATTATTGGGGCTGAAGACCTGGCTTAGTGGTTAAGATAACATATTAAGTTTGTGGAGGACCCAGGTTTGATTCTCAGAATCCACATGGTGGCTCACAGCCATCCAGGACTCCAGTTCCAGGAGTTCCAGCATTGTCTTCTGACTTCCCTGTGCAATATTCATGCAAGTAGTACATGCACACATGCAGAAAAGTAGTCAGCCACATAAAATTGTTGTTGGAATCTTAGGTGGTCTTGTAATAAAAAATCCAGAGCCAGATATCAGGGTGAAAGCTGAAAGAACAGAGAAACAGAACAGCCAGCCACTAGTTCTTACCTCTACGAAATCCTCAACCTAAAGATAGTGATTTCCTGTTTCCTCACACCTTATATACCTTTCTGTGCCCAGACATTACTTCCTGGGATTAAAGGCATGTGTGCTTCCCAAGCAAGGCATGTGATCTCACATGCTGGGATTAAAAGTGCGTGCCACCACTGCCTGACCTCTATATCTAATCTAGTGGCTGGCTCTGTCCTCTGATCCTTAGGCACATTTGTTAGGGTGCTTTTCTGTCTAAAGTAATAAACAGGAAAATGACTAAAATCAGTATTGGGCTTATAATAGTGAATGATGAACACTAAAATAATAAAAGAATAAGAATTGTATAAGAAAAACTATATACAATAAGTATATATAGTATTTACAGTCAAGAATTACATTAACAATGTCTAGTCCATTAACATTTGATAGATTCAGAGAAAATACTCTATTGCTTACCCTATTTTGGTGAGTCGAAAATGTTGTACCTCATTTACTTTCTATCCTAACTTGTTTTACCAACCAAAAACTATCTTTTGGTGTTTTTCAAACTTATACACTTTACACACCTTTAGTGAGTTTCTTTTCTGCATTTGTTCACAAAGAAAACTATAACTATCTAATCTTCGACTCCCTCAGAGACCCAAGAAGAAAGTAATATTAACTGAGTAAGCAGGAAGTGCAAACAAACAACTTCCAAAAAAATGTGAGAAATGACAGAAACAGCTGGCTGCCTGGACAGTCATCCAGGGTTCCTCTGCAAAGTTAGGGCATTCATCTTTGGCATACAGGTCTAGCATATCTGACAGACTCATCTATGAAGCAGGATTTTCTGAAGGGCCTTCCTACCTTGTCTTGACAAGGTTTGGCAGTCCTTTCTTTTGTGTCCTGCTTGTCCATTTTGGACAACATACTGTCAGCAGTCAAGGCAAGGGCATTTTCTTGCCCAGTGGCTAACTTTTGCCACAAAGAAAGTAAACTCCAAACTCATATGGAGTTTCTTCGATGCCTATCATCTTCTCTGAAGTAAATTGGTGCTGCCAGGAGCAGACATGTCTCATTGTCATTAACACAAAAGAATCTATGTTATTAAAACATCTTAAATACCATATTCTGTATCTCTGAAGTGTTTGAAGATAATCTGTTTGTCTAAAATATATTTCTGTTTGACCTTGAAAACATACCTAATATGACAAGTTTGATTGTTAACAACTAACTACTAATTTGAATTTCTTTATATCCTAATTAGTTGATAATTACTTTTAAGGACTAACAATTTGCATTACACTGTTAAATGAACTGTATAGGTACAATACCTTGAACAAGATTAGAAATATATGTACAGTATTTTCTGACAAAATTAATCTCAAATTTGTATCAATATACAAAAATTATATACAATATATAAAAATCCAATCCAATTGTAAAATATTGAAAACTAGTAGTTACTTTTTAAAAGTAGATTCAATAATCTGCCTTTTTATCTTATCATATCCTTTTCCTCCCTTTTTTCTTTTCAGAGCAGATTCAATAATCTACCCTTTATCCTATCATTTATTTATCTTTTTTTAGAGTAGATTCAATAATCTACCTTTTATGTTATCAATAGTCTCTTTTTTTTCTTTTCAGGGTAGATTCAATAATCTACCCTTTTATCCTATCATTTCTATGTTTTTTAGTATAGATTCAATAAGCTACTTTTTTTATCCTATCATTTCTACATAATATATTTCTATATCATATCCCCCTTTCTTCTTTTAGAAAGAGATTGACTGTGACCAATAACAATTTTTAACCAATTCCTAAACAAACATAAGCATCTATAATCCATTTTTTGGGAATGTACGCATAGTTTTCTAGGTTACTTCCTGCTGATTGGGGCACTTATGGGGACACAAAAAAAAAAAATTTAGGATTATGGTCGAGTCCTGACTAGAATAGTCTGTGAGGCTGTATCATCTCAGCTAGCCATCTTGATATTGTCCTGAGCAGTTTGTAGTCCAAAGCTGATCTTTTTTTTTTTTGGGGGGGGGAGTGTTTGTCAGCTTAATGGCATTATCATTGTCCTGATGAAAGCATTGTTGTGGGGTCCCATCATCTTTGTGGAGACTTCAAAGTTGCTGTTAGGTGTGGTCATGGTTCACTGCAGAAAATCTTTTTCATGGGACATTTTTTTTTCTTGATGATTTGTCCCTTTTCTTCAGATATCTCATTTGTCCTGTGTTCTTCAGACTCCTTAGCTGGATGCCTTCATTTTCCTGAAAGATAAAAACAAAACCATTTCCCAACCCTAACTTTGGAGAGTTTCCAAATCTAATTTTATCAATTTTGATTTATGGTTTTTTTCCTTAAATTTTTGTTTTATTTTCTAAAGTGTTCTATCATCCAGAGAAGTTCTTTTGTTGTTGTTTTTTTGTTTGGGGGGGTTCATTTGTTTGTTTGTTTGTTTACAATAGGCATTGGGGTCTTTAATTGCTCTGGGAAGAAGTTTCTTCTATGATGGCAGGAAAGGACTCAACCAAATTTGTCATGGGGGCCTGCAAGAGGCTCCTCAGGGAGTTTTTGGACTGCAAAGGCAAAGGATTGCCTTGTCTGTCCCTTGTTGATCTACATTTGTTAGTCCAATGTCTGCCTCTACCACACCTTCTGCATAATCCAGGAGAGAGGGCATTCTATTGGGATTATTTCTAGCAAAAACATTGTTTCTAGGAACACCTTGTTTACAGTCCCTTTTTAGGTGACCTTGTTTACCATAGTTGAAACATTTGATGTTTTGATTTTTCTTCAAACTTCTGGAAATCACCTATCCAAGCATCATAATGATCATGAGATTCAATATAAATTGTATCTTGGATCCATTCCTCCAAAGATGCTGATCCTGCCTTTAATGGCCTAATTATCCTTTTGCATTGCATTTTAGCATTTTATAAAAGCCAGAGATTCAATTATTACCTGTCTAGCTTCTGAATTTGATATCATTCTATTTACTCTTGAAAACAGCCTTTGTAAGAAATCAGTGAAGGTTTCTTTTGGGCCCTGTATAACTTTTGTAAATAACTCAATTTTCTTTCCTACTTCCTTAATACTGTCCCAAGCATTCAAGGCTGCCATTAGGCATAAAGCCAGGATGTGGTCATCATATAAAGATTGCCTTTCTACATTAGCGTAATCTCCCTCTCCAAGAAGTTGATCTTGGGAGATTTTCATACCTCTAGCCCTACTTTATTATTCAATGGTCTTAGGCTCATCCTTCTACCAGGTCCTCCATTGTAACTGGGGACCAGCTTCTAAGACAGTTGTAACCAAATCTCTCCAGTCTTGAGGGATAATTCTATTACAAGTTGACCATGAGTTTAACATCTGCTTCACAAACAAGGAATGCATACCATATGACACTATGGCTTCTTTGAATCTCCTCAAATCTAACATTTGCACAGGAGTCCAATCAGCTCATACACAGCCTTGAGCATTTGGCAGTTCCTGTACATTACTGGGTAGATTAAGGTTGGCTGTTTGAAAGCCTTAGGCTGTTTCTCTGTAACCTTATAATGTAATGCTGAGATTTGTTCACCTTTAAATTCTTCTGTCTGGGTCTGAATTTCTCTATGATCTGTTTTAACAAGTTTTTCTAAAATGTTTATCTTGGTACTCACATTAGCCAACTTTTTAAAATGATAAAACAGAAATGATCAAATAAATAATATGTATAAATACATTACATAAATCCCATCTATATTAATTATCTTCTCATTTAATTGTTCCATTTTCAGACCATCGATTGTATTATCAAACAGAGACAAAATTCTCTCCATTGTAAAAATGTTGCCCATTTTTTAATGTGGGAAAAAAATCTTTTAAAACTAATTTCTCCCTTTAAGAAATCCCAATTGTCTCACCAAATCTGCCAGCAATGACAATTCAGATGTGAGGCTCAGTGCTTCTGCATAGAACAGTAGAAGCCCAAGTGGTTTCAAGGTAGCTACCTAGTATGGTAGCAGCCCAAGATGGGGATCCAGAGAGAGCCCACAACCCACCAGGAGAGAAGAAGCCACAAAGCCAGCTGTCTGTAGGATGGAATGTGAGAAAATGGCTAACTCCTATGGTTTTGGGAGCCCAAAAAAACTAATGGAGTTTGCTGCAGAGAGGCTGCAACAAAAACTTAGCGAGTTAAGGACTCCAGCTCACATGGGGAGGAGACTCTGACAGCGTGCAGCTTGGGCATGAGCAAGGGCCTGCAAGGCCACAGGCAAACAACTTTTTCATGAATTCATGCCCCACAAGTTGGATGCCAGATGTTGTTCGAATCTTAGATTGTCTTATAACAAAACACCCAGAGCCAGATAAAATTAAGTAAATCTAAAAAATTCAAAGTAATAATTATCAGCTGCTCACATTTCTCATAAACTCAAGACAAATGATTCCAAATCTCTGATACATCCTCACAACATTGAGGTCCAAGATGCTATTGATAATCTGCTCATTTCCTGCTAACTCCTAACTGTGGGTAACACCATGGCATGGTTTATTTGAAGCATATTATTACTGTTTTTTTATTATTATTGTGTGTGTGTATGACTGTGGGTCCACATGTGCCACTTCGTTTGTATGGAGGTCAACTTTCTAGAATCTGTTCTTTCCTTCAGCTCTGTTGAGGTAGGGTCTCTCTTGTTCCGGCCAACCTATTGACTGCAGGCTAGTAGGCCTGCAAACTTCCAGATGATTCTCCTGTCCGTGAGTGTGTGTGTGTGTGTGTGTGTGTGTGTCTGTCTGTCTGTCTGTCTGTCTCTGTCTCTGTCTCTGTCTCTGTCTGTGTTCGTTCTGGGCACTGAACTCAGATTGTCAGTCTTGGAGCAAGAGTTTGTATCCACTGAACCATCTCCCTGACCCATTTGCAGTATTGAGATAGAACTGAAGGAAAGGGAAGAGATTCTTCAACAATTTCTGCTTGGCCCTGCCCTGCCATTCAGGTCCTCCACATGCCTGTCACCCAGGATACTGACTCCTCTTTTTCTGGGACTGTACACTTCCAAAATGCCAAGTCTTTGATTTGACCCCATACCTGCTCCCCATACTCCTTTCCCAGCCTACTAACCATTCTACTTAGTGTAGCTCTGAATTGGACAATTTGAAGCTCCTAACTGACTTGTTTCATTTAGATTAATATCTGCAAGGTTCAAGTGTGTTGTAACATGTATCAGATTTCTTTTGTTTTTGCTGGGGTCCAGCCTTGGCTCAGGTTCAGGTCCTGAGATGGGGAAGGGGTGTCAGCACAAGGAGGAATTCTGACTGCCAGGTGGATTGCACTCAAGTGGCCCCGAATAGCTCAGGCTGTCTTTTTTTATACTTTAACAGAGTTTTTCTACCAGGCTACATGGACAGCTTTATTATTGGCTCCTATTTTTTACTTTTAAGAACTACATCATATTTTAAGAAATACATCATAATGATTATAAAAGCCCCCATTGTTCCCCTTTATGCTTCCCCAAATACACTTTCCCATGCCCTACATAACCTTATTAGACCTAGAGCTCAGCATTTTTGCAGGCTTAATGAGCCAGACACATCCTGCTCTCACAGCACTTATGTCAGCTGGCAGATACTTGCAGTTACAAAGTTAAAAAGTAATAGACATGGGTACAATGGTTTAAGGACAGCAATATTCAAACCCAAACAATTTTTTTCATGTCTGTAGGATATGCCTTTATGGGCTGGAGAGATGGCTCAATGGTTAAGAGCACTAGCTGTTCTTCCAGAGGTCCTGAGTTCAATTCCCAGCATGTGGTCATGGTGGCTCACAATGATCTGTAATGAGATCTGGCGCCCTCTTCTGGCCTGCATGCATACATGCAGACAGAACACTATATATAATAAATAAACAAGTAAATCTTTTTTTTAAAAAAAAAAAAGCTATGCCTTTATACAATTCCCTTTTCTACAAAAGGGTCCCATGTCTCAATCTCTCTATAAAAGGCAGACTTTGATAAGGCGCTCTTCCCACCCCACTATACCATACTTCTTCCATCAATATAAGCTGTCCATCCCATATTTTACATTGCATTTTTTCCCATTGGATCATACCAGATCCTATCTTGACTCTATATGCTTGGTGTCCAGGGAACATACTCTCAACAGTTGGCACCATGTGTATTCCTGAGGCTTTTTCCCTAGTCTGTGTGTGCATGCCTTACCCCCCCCCTCCCAGAACATTAAACTGTGAACATGCTCAATGTTCCAAGGGTTGTTTTCTCACATGTACCTAACAAGTTCTCAGGAGTAAGAGTTGTACTTAGTAATTCCAGGTAAGAGATTTGAGAAGTATTAGCCCCCTGTTGAATATTAGGGGAAAATATTTAAGAAAGAGCAGAATTTCCAGGGAAAATTACAACTGTTGCATGTGTGACTGACAAAGGAAAACTAAAAACCACCCAAAGAATCAACAATATAATGAAGGAGAAAAGAGCCAGCAAGCTGCATGCATTTGCAAATTCCTGAGCTGTCCTGTGGACAGCCTTGGTCCTGGCCAAGTGGGAGTCCCTTTCCACTGGTTGGACTGGTAGTTGGCTCCTGACACCTTCTGTTAATTGAACAATGCTCCATGGTGTGGACAAACTGCATTTTGTTTATCTATTCAACCATCAGTGGTTATTTGGCTGTTTTGTGAACAATGTTTCTCTGAACATGGATGTACAAGTCTTGCTCAAGCCTGACAGTGGTTGTGTGTGTGTGTGTGTGTGTGTGTGTGTGTGTGTGTGTGTGTGTGAATGGCTAGAGAAAACCTCTTGTGTCATTGCTCAGGAGTAGGTCACCTCTTGCTGAGACAAGGGCTCTCACTCAACTGGCTGTCCAGTGAGCCACAGGGATCCTTCTGTCTCTGCCTCCCTAGCACTAAGATTAGAAGCACAGACTACCTTTTCATGTGGGTTCTGGGAGTCAAATCCCTTTCATTTTTTAGAAAGAGAATGTATGAGATAAAATAATTCTATTTTAATAATAACACCCACCATGCTGGTTTGCATCTGCTCAGGTCCCCAGTCCCTCTCTAGAAGTGGTTCTTTTCTTGTTGGTTTACATGATTCATTGCAGTGTCAAGTTGTCACATGGCTTGTTTTGCCAGAGAAAGTCTAAGAAAAATAACTGACAATTCCTCACCACCCCCTAAAGAAAATGATTTTTTTAATGGTAACATACTAATTTAAAGACAGTCAGTTGCTTAGTCAAGCCACCCTTGGGAAGCTGTGTCCCTGAGAGATCCTTGTTGTCAACTGGTTCCATTCCGACCAGCTACAGAAGTGGCTTTGTGTAGGTGTGTGTGCCATTCTCCAACCTTATCCTCAGCGGTGAGCACAGCTTGTGGATGGCAGGCTTTGCCTTGATTGCTTTTAAATTATCTCATCATATTTTTTCTCTTTCCCTCCTTTATTTGTGCTGCTGACTTGCTGAACAGTCTGTTTTTTAAAGGCAGAAGCCAGTGTGCTTAAATGGAGCCCACTAGACCTGGACTCAGATCCTGGCCTGCGTTGAGACAGATCTCTGGACTCCGGCTCCTCTTCTTTGTTGTGTGGGCTAGTTTCAACTGTTTGAAAAGTCTAGCAGTGTCAGGGCAAGGAAAGCTGTTAAATGGCAGCTGTTGTCATCACCACCATCAACATCCAAGGACAGATTTCATTATTTTGAGCTGTGTTTTTCTTGGGGAATATGAATATTATAACTAAATAAAACTAAAATTTCCAAGAAAGTTTGACACCCCACACACACACACACAAAGTAAACAGCAATGAATGGACTTTCTGATGCATGCTTCCCCCACCCAAATTATAGATTGCAGTGTAGGTACCCAGTATGGGGGATCGAGGACTATTGCTCTCCATTGTCTCTATGGCAGTTGAGTGCCATGAAACAAATGCTGCGCTCTTGGTCCTTGATTTGCTTTATTTGCAAACTCACTGTTTTCTGATCTTTTTTTTTACATGCTTCTCCCTTTGGAAAAGACACTTTAGAGATTGTGATGTATGTCAGTTGCTACTCATTTTTCTTTTCACTTTGCTAATGTTGTCCTTACTCTTTTGGTTCCTGGTGCCTTGGCATAGAGTTAACTATCTGAACCCTTTCTTCAGCCAGAGAAAGCAGGTGGCACTCTAGGAAGTGAGGTGAGCTTGCTCTACAGAGCAGCTGAGGCAGCACAGGGCTGGTCCCTTCTTCCCTGCCCTTTGGTGGCTCCTTGTTTAGTATCTCTCGCTGCTCAACTGGATGACTGATGTATTCCCATAGCCAATTCTTAAGCTGGCTGCCTTTTCAGTCTTGAGTAGAGTTAGCTTTGCTAGAAAGGCATTCAGCCCTTTGTGAGGTGCCTTGATTCCTTTTCCCCTTCAGTCAGCTGACTCTGGTGGAGGTGCTTCTTCTTAAAAACAACAACAACCTTTTGCCAGATATTTGCTAATGGTCTCAAAAGCTGTAGTGACTCGGATGGACAGAGACACCTGAGCAATAGTTCTGGAGCCAGCCACCATGTGACACTTCATTATCTGTGTGAAGCATCAGGAAGTTTCTTGGTGACAGCTGAGCTAGCATCCATGAACACATGAGGGACAAAGTGAGGAAATTCCTGGATTCCAAGCATCATTCAGTAGGAGCTAGCTAGAAGCTATGCCATGTGGGGTGATGGGGTTAGCAGGCTCCTTACAGGGAGGCAGATGGCTGACTTGGGAGCAATCATCATGAGTAATTAAGCCACCTGCAAGGAAAATTATTTGAGTTCTGCCTGGCTTTGCAGACATAACTGATATTCCCACTAGAGTTAAATTTCCATAAAGAAGGCCTCTTGTGTGTCCACTAAGAGCCTTGAATTTTCTCTATGCCTCAGCGTGGAGCTCAGTATGTGCAATAGTGATGTGAAACTCGAGTTCATTAGTGGAGAGGGACTAGTGCTGCCTTCCTCAGACCGATCCTGACATATGTAAAGGAGTCTGATGAGACAGCACACAATGTGCACCCCCTTCTTCGGGGAATGGGAAGACAGGTTTTCTACTTAAGCATTGTTAGTAGATAGGAAAATTATGTGAGCATGCCCAAGCAAGATTCTTCTAAAATATTTAATCTGATTTAACATTTTTGAAGTTGTATCCTGGGAGACGATTATTTGCAAAGTAGTAAGACTCTAAGATATTCTATCTCCACCCTGCCCACCATAAATGTGTATATACATATAAGGCTATATGTGTACATATAAGGCCGTGTGTGTACATGTAAGGCTATGTGTGTACATATAAAGCTGTGAGTGCACATGTATGGCCCTGTGTGTGAACCTGCAAGGCTGTGTGTGTGCTAATTGTAGGAAAATGAAACAGTAAGAACTGTCACTCTGTAAGAACCACTTTGTGTGAAAAACCACACCGTGGTACATGCATGACAAATCTGCAGCAGCCACAGGCTGCATAAAAACTGTAGTCACAGATTACATAACCTAGTGATGATATCACCACCTTAGTTTATATAAGTACAGCATATGATGCTTGATCAGGAATAAAATCACCTGATGATGGATTTTTCAGAATGGACCCCTGTTGCTAAGCAACTGTGTAGCTATGAATATACTAAAACATGACAGGCTAGCTGTCCATGATGGCCCCTGGGATTCAGACCAAAGTCTGAGTTCCAGCCCTGACCCAGTTCACCCTACAGCCCCCAAAACTGAGCCTCTCTTTGGAAGAGGCAGTGGTGTTTCCTGCCTGCTGTAGCTCCTTGAGTGACTTCGCTAGAGGCCGATACTTCCTGTCTCTGGCCTGGGGCTCGGGGCTCGGGGCTCTGGGCATGAAGGGCAAGCCATTCAGCTGATTGGTGCTTGAAGGTGCTCAGCTGGCTGGCTGTCGGTTGAGGAGAGTCAATGACTGGGCAATGAGTAAGGGAGCACTCTGCAGCCTCTCTTCCTTCCCACGGTGCATTAGAGAGGCTGCATCTCAGGACTTATAGTTCCTGACACTGCAAATCTGTCCAGCAGCCAACAAGACAAGCTGTCCTTTACCTCACATAGCATCATTATTACCTCCTGTGGCTAGGCTGTTAGCTGGTGTGGACCCTGTAGTTCATAGTTCTCTGGAAGTTCTACCCTTCCTCCCACGAAAGCCACACATCAGCAATGGTGTGTTTCACTGAAACTGAAACATTTGCTTCAATCATAAACATTTTCAAGTGACAGTCATCATACTGGACAGATGTCCATGTCATGGAGTGTATCTCCATGGGCTTCCTTCACCCTGGTGTTTCATGGGGTCTTTAAACTTTTCTAAGCTTCATTTTCACGTGCCATTGAGCTAGCACAAGGCTCGGGTTTGATCCTAGGCTCAAAAAAAAAAAAAAAATCAGAAGCGAACTTCTGCCCTCCAGGGTTCTCCCATTGTGCTATAAGCCTGTATTTAAGACCTCCTCCCTCCTTCAATAAACGGCATTCAAAAAAACAAAACAAACAAAAAACAAAAACAAAGAAGGAGGAGGAGGAGGAGGAGGAGGAGGAGGAGGAGGAGAAGAAGAAGAAGAAGAAGAAGAAGAAGAAGAAGAAGAAGAAGAAGAAGAAGAAGAAGGAGTGGATCAAGATCATGATGACGAAACCCACAGAGAGCAGCTGACCGGTGCCAGCTGGAGCTCACTGACTCTGGACTGACAGCTCAGGAACCTGCGTGGGACTGAACTAGACCCGCTGAATGTGGGTGGCAGTTGTGTGGCTTGATCTGCTTGTGGGGTCCCTGGCAGCAGGACCAGGACTTATCCCAGGTGCATGAACTGGCTTTTTGGAACCCATTCCCTTTGGTGGGACACCTTGCTCAGCCTTGATACAATGGAGAGGGGTTAGGCTCTCCTTCAACTTGGTATGCCAGACTTTGTTGACTACCATGGGAGGCCTTACCCACTCTGAGGAGTGGATAGGAATAGAGTGTGAGGGAGGTGAGGAGGTGGGAGAAGGGGAGGGAGGGGGAACTGGGGTTGATATGTAAAATGAAAAAATTTTTAATAAATAAATATATTTAAATACAAAGAAAAAAGTCTGTAACTAGAGTTTTCTCCAGCCCCGCTCAGGCCCCGCAATTCCACAGCCCACTTATAAAATAATCACTCAGAAGCTCATATTAATTAAAATTGCTCAGCCATTAGCTCAGGCTAACTATTGACTAGCTCTTACATCCTGAATTAACCCATTTCTATTATTCTATAAGTTGCCACGTAGCTCGTAGCTTACTGGTACCTTACATCTTGTTTCTCATGGCAGCAGCGGCTGGCAGCATCTCCTGACTCAGCCTTCCTGTTCCCAGAATTCTCCTCTCTCTTTGTCCCACCTATACTTCCTGCCTGGTTACTGTCCAATCAGCACTTTATTTATTAACCAATCAGAGCAACATATATTTACAGCATACAGGACATCCCACAGCAAACGTCAGCCATTCAGTGACTGGCATAAGCCTGTTCTTCTTCAGACAGCCTCTTAATAGCAATGGCCACGCAAGATAAAAGGGACCAGGAAGCTCTCTGTGGCCTCTTGTATAAGGGCACCAAGTCTACCCTGACCCCTGACATAATAACTTTAAGAATGCCAACACATTAAAGGTAATTTTGAGGGTTATGGTGTCATGAAGCTGGGGGACACAAACACCCAGATCATGTTTCCTTACTTAAGAGTCTAACACAATGACATCTGCACATCAGTATGGGCAGATTTTACAGGTTAAAAAAAATACACTTTAAAAAAATATACTATTATTTTAAAAAACAAAACATTGCCATGGGTCTGAAGAGATAGCTCAGCAGTTAAGACCATGTACTGCTCTTACAGAGGCCCCAAGTTCAGTTCCCAGCACTTACGTTGAAAAATAAAATCTTTTTTAAAGTTGCCATCATTAGAGAAGTTGGGGCCATATTTTTAGAAAGGACTTGAGGGTGAGTTTATCACTATCTTTAAAAACTTGAACAATCAGAGTAACGCACATGAAAGGATCTCAAAAACTCAAGGGTTCTTTAGTTTTTCTCGATGGGCACCCATGACAGCTTACCTAAAATACAAACCTGAGCCCATTCTTTTTGCAGATTGCGGAGGGCATGGCATACATCGAGCGGAAGAACTACATTCATCGCGACCTTCGAGCAGCTAATGTCCTGGTCTCTGATTCACTCATGTGCAAAATTGCAGATTTTGGCCTTGCAAGAGTCATCGAAGACAATGAGTACACAGCGAGGGAAGGTGTGTAGACTGGGTTACAGAGGCCATGTGTATGCAAGTATACAGTGTTCTTCAGCACCTCCCACCCTGATGCCCTCCCCTCTCAAACCCCATCCCACCATCTGTTGTCATGGATCACCTTGCCTCCGCTTTCAAGGTGGGGGGGGGGGGTTGCTGTGTAGCCAATACATATATGATTAGATGGTCTACTGAGGAGAGAAAATCTACTGTCTACATATCTGATGGAGGGTTAATATCTAGAATATACAAAAAACTAAAAAAAACTACATAACAAGAAATATTTAATTACTTTCCTACTGTCTTGTTTGATTTTTGTTTTTAAATAAAGCATTTACCCCCCCCCCAAAAAAAAGGAATAAGAAAACATCATTTTGAAAAACTATTTATTTGGTATACTATTAAAGTTGTACCACAACTGTAGTTTACTTTTTAAGTAGTTCTCTCTTGGCTAATGCCATTTAATACTTTAACAAGGCTCATTAAACAGTAGCATCAGCCTTTCTTTGCTGTTTTTGAGACAAGGGACATATCTGTTTTACTTTTTGGTACTGGGGCTTTAGGGTCTCATGCTTGCAAGGCAAGGCTAGTTAGTGCTCCACCACTGAGTTGCTGCCAGGTCTTGTGTAACCCAGGCTGGCCTCAAACTGGAAAACCTGCTACCTCGGCCTCTCGGCCTCCCAAATGCTAATGTGTGTACCACACTCCCAGCCTTGTATTTCAGTTAATCAAAGTAAAACAAAACTAAATTTGTCAAAATTAAAATTCTTTATTCACCTTGTAAGGCAAATTTCCTTACTCAACAATAAAGTACATGTGCTTCCCTGAACCGCAGCAATGTTTGTAACACATTCTATGCTGCAGAGCACAGATGAGGGACCTCAGAGTTTCTGCAGCCCCAGAGAGCCCTCTGTAAGGAGCTGAGCCAGGATTCAAACCAGGGAATCCAGCCTCAGAGTACATGAGTGAGAATTGAGTCTACTGGTATTGTTGTCACAAACAAGCATTGAGTCTTTGAAAAACAACTGTTCTGCAAATGTGATGGGCATGCTGATCTCGGGGTCTGCATTCCATACTGGGCACAAAGACAGTGTGGAACTTATTAAGATTATATCAGACCAAGGGCAGTAACCTAGAGACAGTCCTAGCCTCTCTTCCTCCCTCACTTCATGCACCACTGCTCCAGGTTGTCGAGGGATGATGCCAGAATTAATGATGCTGCCCAGCACACACAGGTGCCACACAACTCTCTTTATTGTTCCTGTAAGGACTTCTAGTTTTTATAAGACACTGCAGAAGAAATCTCATGCAAAGACATAGTAAAGGCAATGTTGTCAAGCGATGGCTACATACCCCTAGCAGTTCCATGATGCTGGAGTCTATGCCAGGTCTTGCTTTCCTCAAGGGACCCTATATGTTTCCCTAGCTGCATCTGCCTATTCCTAATCCCTCAGCCTCACCAGCAACTCATAGGAACCTCATTCCATCACAGTCTCATTCTATGTAGATAACTGTGCTCAGTTCTGACCATCTAATATGATTTGTCAATGGAAGAAGGGAACAGGCCATTTGGAGCAGCATCTATGATTGCCTGGGCACAAGCTTAGAATTATTTGTCCACAAAAGCATTTACATTAATATATATAAATATATGATACATACATATATATTCTGGGTATGGGTATAGTTCAGTGTTGAGTGTGTATTTAGCATGCATGAGGACCTGGGTCTGATCCCCAGGACTAAAAATTAAATAGGTAAATTTAAATTAAATACAAACATAGAAAGAATTAATTAAGGAAAAATTTGAACTGTTTTGTGGGGAAGGGTTAGTGAAGACATTTTGTTACGTTTGTCTGGTTTAGTGTTTTGAGATGGAATCCTGCTTGGCTATCCAGGTTGGTTTTAAACTCCTAAGATCAAGAGATCCTTCCATCTCAGCTGGAACTGCAGGTGCACACCAGCATGCTTGACTCTAGACAAAATTTCTACACTGATGATCAATGCTAAAGATTCTGGTTTGAAAGACAAACATACACACTAAGTAAAAAAATCTTTACGTTGTATGTCATATCCTTTTGTGTTTAAAGTTAGGCCAGTTACAGTGCCCTCTAGAGGTTCCAGAAGAAAGTGTACTTCTAAAGAAGGGAGGGTCCAAAGGAAAACACAAGAGGGAAGTGAACATATCCGAATGACATTTGACACCGTGTCCATTTTGATTGTGCGTGTATTTTATCTATTCCAAATAAATAACTTGACTTTCTGAAAACTCAGAGGAGATAATGATCCATGGCCTTGTAGTTTGAGCTCTGAGTGAGAGCCTATGTCTCCCTTCCCAGGTGCTAAGTTCCCCATCAAGTGGACGGCTCCAGAGGCCATCAACTTCGGCTGCTTCACTATCAAGTCTGACGTGTGGTCTTTTGGAATTCTCCTGTATGAAATCGTCACCTACGGGAAAATTCCCTACCCAGGTATTGCTTACCTACTTCCCACTCAAGTGTTCTGTGTGAAGGAAGAATTAAGCAGCCTGAAGACATTTACAAAGTAAAATAGCACCATCTACCCCAAATCCAGTGCTTCGGACAGAGCTTGGGCTCCTTATCTTTTGTGAACATCTTTCTGAAAGATGTGTAGATGCTTATTGGCCTTTATCTTACTCTCCTTTCACCAAGTCCAGCACTTACTACCTTGTGTGCTCCTGGCACTGCTCTGGGTGCTTAAGTGAGGCCCGGTAGACACTGATGCTCCTCCTTCAAGGCAGGGCTCCTGTTTGTTGTAAGACCTGAACAGGGTGTGAGGGTCCCTTTCTTCAGGAGAATTCTTCTGATCTTAACTGAGGGTGTCACTGAGGACATCATTCAATATCTACACCTGAATCCCACTGTTCTACCTGGCCTGCCCTCCTTCAGAGTCTGTATTGATATGAAGGAGAGTCCTTCTCAAATTCCCAATTTCTCATTAGTGTTTAGCTGGAAATTTTTCTGTGTCCTACTTGGTTCCACAGCCGCTCAGGCCCAAGTAAACACACAAAGGTTTATATTAATTAAAACTGCTCATCCATTAGTTCAGGTTAACTATTGACTAGCTCTTATACTTAATTCAGCCCATTTCTGTTAATCTATATGTCGCCGCGTGTTCCGTGGCTTTACCTCTGTGCCATTACATGCTGCTCCTTGGATGGCAAGCTCTAGTCTCCTGACTCAGCCTTCCTGTTCCCAGAATTCTCCTCTCTGCTTGCCCTGCCTATGCTTCCTGCCTGGCTACCAGCCAATCAGCATTTTATTTATCAACCAATCAGAGCAACATAGATTCACAGCATACAGAACATCCCACAGCATTAGTGTCTTTCAGTAATAACTGTGTGAATAAGATGAATTTAAAGTTAAATTTTTAGTGCCTGGAGAGGAGACTTAGCAGTTCAGAGCACTGGCTGCTCTTCCACAGGACCTGGGTTTGACTACCAGTACACACAGCTCACAACCCTCTGTAGCTCCAGTCCCCAGGGATCCAACACTTTGGCCTCAGAAGCTTGCTGCCACATTGTGAGGAACTTGTATGGCTTCAGTGCATGGCGGAAAGTGGGAGGGCAAGCAGGCTCATACAGAATGAACTAAGTAGAGGGAATCACTTCCTATAAACTCTCTCCTGGTGACTAATGTGGGTCCTCAACAGCAAGCACTGGTTCCTATGAGAAAGGCATCCATCTTGCTTACCAACCTAGCCTTCTTCTACAGATCCCACTTCATAATATTTTCAGAATACTATTCAATCCTCAACATGAGTTTTAGGAGGACATACCATGCCCAGCCCAAGCACTTCTTGTAGCACTAACATGGGCACAGGTAGAAGGGCTCTGGGTACCATGCTGTCTGTGACCAATGACCTCTCCTGCCTTTGTCAGGTGTCTGACCCTCCACTTGCCACGGTGTGTCAAGATGGGCCAACATGCCTGGTGATGTTCTCTTCTGTAGGCACTTTGCCTGCACTTTCTGCCCCTTGATTCAGGTCATCTCTGCCTCTCTCTGGCTGCCAGATGTCTCTGAGCTTCATCAAAGGTGGAGTCTACATTTCTATTTCTTGTTCTCTTTTTCACTATTGTCTGTTTGGGGGTGAAATGGGAGGGGAGGAAAAGAGCCTCATTTTTTGTCTTAAAACCAAACTTATGGTTATGTTTCTATATGTTTTTATGAAGAGAAGAGAGAGGTCTCTGCACATGGCCCTTCACTTTGCTGTACTCTTATAGAGACATTAGGCTTGAAAATGACACAAGGTTTTACATCATTTGCATGATGCCATCATGTCACTTCTGGCTTTTTGCAACCATGTGTTGGAATTTTAAAATCCATCCTACTGTGACTATCTGCTTGATCTTAAATGATACTTAGAAAAGACAATTGCCCTTCTTGCTGGGTCCCCTCTCCTGTCATTAACCCCCAATTTCTTTTCCAATCTCTGTACCACACCTGCCTCCTTTCCATGCTCTTTGACCAGCTTGTAGTTTCTGCTAATTGCTGCCCTCTGGATGCCACTTCCTGCTCTCTGGATATCATCTCCCCTGTCTACAAGGGAGAACATCTTTCCCTCTGGGCTCTCTGTCATCAGTGGACAACTCTCCATGTTAACCATTTCTTTGCACCCCTCAGAACTTAGTGCTAGCTCATGACCCATGGTAATTAGTAGCAAGCACTGTGGAAAGAATGAAGAATGCAGCATGAAAGGCTGGAGGCCTCCAGCCAATGGGCATTTGCATTCTTTAGCCTAGCCACAGGCTAAGTAGCAACTATGAGGTTAAGGTGCACTGGAGGTCTGTCTCTCATCTCCATTCTTCTAGAAGTCTTGCCGTATCATGGCTTGCTTTATGTGTTGGTTCACTCAAACATAAAATCATGGGCTTCAGGTTCTTCTTTCCTCTCTCATCAAAGCAGCTTTCCCAGGCAGGGTGGAGTATGCTGTCCTTGGTCTGCAGCATTGAGCTCTGCAGAGTTAAGAGAACGAGAACATGCTAGAATAAGGAAGAGAACATCTGCAGGGAGGTTCAGGAGACCCTACAGCATTCTATCTTCTGTTGGCATCTGACCTTTTATGTAACAAAGGATTCTTCAGGAAGGAAGTGAAAGAGATATCCCTGCCAAGCTTGCAACCCCATTTGCTATTTACATGTGCCACCTCACTCCCACAGCACCCTAGAACTTTAAGCAGAAGGAAAACCAGACATTTCTTCAGAAATGGACCCAATAGTAACAGTTACATAATTTTGTGGAGTCCCAAGTTCCAATTACAGAAAGTGATACCTATCTGCTCATTGGCTGGGCAGCAAGAACTGGAAATCTTCTACTCAGAAGACTCTAGGAGACAGATAGAAAAGTGGTATTTCATGAGTAGACTTGAGGAAAATTAATTCCCCAAGTAAACAACTTGCAAGAGATACAAATGGAGGAAAGAGAGTAGAGAGATGGCTCAGCAGTTAAGAGCACTGACTGCTTTTCCAGAGACTCAGGGTTCGATTCCCAGCACCCATGTGGTAGCTCACAACTGTCTATAACTCCAGACCCAGGGAATTTGATGTGTTCCTTTGGCCTCATCAGGCACTACATACATGAGATACCACAGAAACACACTTGGGCAAAACACCCATACACATAATAAATGAAATTTTAGAAAAGAGATATAAAGTACTATAAAGCTCATTTGATGATTTCCGTTTAGAGCTCAGGGCTTCTATCACTCATTCAGAGGTTTACATCAGAAGAGGCTCCTTAGCACCTCTGTTCTATGAGGGAAAACCAGTTAAGGGCTTCGGGGTCTCAAAGTATGAGATGTGTGCAAGATATTTTTAATTATTTTAGGTGCTAAAAAGAATCTGACCTACCAAAGGAGAAACTGGGGGTGAATATTGGCCTGATATGGTTAATGTAAAAGGTCAGCCAAGTCGAATATTGATTTGCATGTGCTTGCATGTGAATGTGAGGGAGTTATTTACAGGTGTGCAAGTGCATGTGTGTGTATGAGTTCAGGAACACGTGTATACATGCTTATAGAGGTCAGAGGACAACATTGGGGGTCATTCTTTAGTGCTGTCTACTTGAGACAGAGTCTCTCACTCGGCCTGGAATTCGCCAAGTAGGCTAGAGGGGCAAGCTAGTAAGCCCCAGAGATCTGCTAGTCTTACCCTTGCTGCCCTCCACCATCCCCCCCCCCCACAACCCCCCACAACCCCCACCCCCACTGCCCCCAGAGTTTGGATTACATGTGTGTACCACTTGCTTGAGTTTTTAGGTGGACTCTGGGAGTCTAACTCAGGTCATGATGCCTATGTAGTATGTCTGAGTTTACTTGTGCAAATTGATGCCTTCTTGACACACACACTCATAGAACATACCTCTCCAGCTGCCTTCAGAGTTCCTTCTCTGTCTTGATTTGCTGAGAAAGGCATACCAAACACTGTGCGCCAAGTGACTTAAAAGCAGCAGAAATTCCACACTGTTGTGGGTGCTGAAGAATCTAAAGTCAAGAGTTGGGAAAGTGAATTTCATCTAAGGTCTCTCTCCTTGGACAGTAGATGGCTGTCTGGTCCAGTCGGCATTATATGGACTTCTGTGTATCGGTGATTTCATCACCTCTTCTCAGAATGATCCAGGTCATATTGGATTAAGACCCACCTACAAGGCTCATTTTAATTTAATCACCTCTGTGTGGGCCTTATCTTCAATTACTGCCCCAATCTGGGGAACTGAACATACTCGAACCCACAAGTAGATTCAAGGAAGCTCTTTGTGGTCCTAGTCACGGGATGCCAACAGCCAGCCGGCCCCTGCGGTACTCTGCCATTGGGCTGAGCTTCTAAACTCAACATGGCTGCTTTCTTTTGTTTTTGCCTTAGGGAGAACCAACGCCGACGTGATGAGTGCACTTTCGCAGGGCTACCGGATGCCACGCATGGAGAACTGCCCAGATGAGCTCTATGACATCATGAAAATGTGTTGGAAAGAAAAAGCAGAGGAGAGGCCAACGTTTGACTACTTACAGAGCGTCCTGGATGATTTCTATACCGCCACGGAAGGGCAGTATCAGCAGCAACCATAGTGGGCACAAAGACCTGCCCATCGTAGTTAGTAGGAAAAGCAGCCCTTCGGGCACAGCTAATCATCTCACGCCAGGACCCTCTGTGTTCCTGGTTCCTGACGGACAGGCCGAATTAACTCAGGAAGAACACCCTAGACTTGGGATGCTGTTTCTTAAATGGGTGGCCACTGCTCAGTGGGACCAGAGTCAAAATACAATACTCTCTCCAATATGCACCACACTGGCTCTACATGGGCTGAGTGACTCAGGTTCAGAGACTGTTGTAACAAATTCCTAGATGCAGCAAGAACTAAACTCACTTAGCAAAAATAACCCCATGCACAAGAAGATGTTCTGATGCTTTGGCTTACTTTTTTAAAAACTACTAATCCAGCCTGTTAGGTTTTACACGTGAAGCCACTAGCTTTAAAATGTCTTTTCTAAACTTGAATGTTTTTGCTTTGGAGATTTAATTCTTCCCCACCTCCAACCCCAGCACTCCCTCACCCCCAACCCCACCCCACCCCTACTCCAGTCTGAGACTGTTAAACATTTGCCTTCGTGGTGAGATGACTGGACAAGAGGTAGGGGCGTGCTAGCCCTGCAGGAAGGAGCATGGTGTATGAGCACGCAGATCGACCACTGCTGAATGGAGCCTTTTGAAGCTACACCACCTCCCAGACCTCCCAGCGAAGGCAGGAGAGCCTTGGGTTCTGCCCTATAGAGGAATGTTTTTAATGGTGTGGGTATTTCGGTTACAGGATTCTCTAAAGGCTTTTTTGATGGGGTCCTTTGGGAGAACTATAAATCTAATCTGTCTGAACTTTACAAGGCCTTCCAAAAATGTAAAGTATTTCTTTCATTGCCTCAGACGACTTGAACATTTTATGAATCATGTATTTTACCTGTACTCTAAAGAAGTTAAAAATGCCATGTTTGGGGCTATTTTTGTGATCTGTAATCTTTTCTAAATTGTGTAAGATGTGTGAGAGACTATTTACAGCTCCAGGGAGGAGGGAGGTAACCGTGGAGAAGCCTCCAGCAGCCCTGAGAAGCTTTGTTATCTGGATTTTCTGCTGTAAACTCCAATTGGAAACCACTGTGTCTGCCCCTTTCAATTACGCTGTTGTGTACATACTTAATAATTCTATTTTTGATTCTATTTTAATACACCCAATAACACCTTGAGGCTTTTGTCTTCTGTTTCAGATTTTCAACTCTTGTTAATGTACAAAGAAGAGCCAGTTGGGGGAAAGGGCAAGAAGTCATCTGTACAGTCAGGTGGTGTGAGTCTGTGGTTCTTCTGGCTGGAGCATTGCAGGCTGGAGGACTGAAGAGGTGATGGCCTGGTGGGTGCCCAATGGTCTGTTTTCCAATAGGCTTTGCGGTCACCATTAAGATTGTATATTTATTTTAGCTAGATGCCTAGGAGAATGAATTGAATATTCTAATTTTCCTTAAACTTTAATTTGTCTTTTTCCTGATTTTTAAAATAATATCCTTTCAAAGTATTCTTGAGCCCTTCATTTCCAAGTGCCCCATATATAGACACTGCGTGAGCATATTTGGTCACTTGATTTACAATAGCAGGTGCTCTAACACCCTTCCCTACACACACTCACGCACGCTCATTTCAGAACTCACCTGCATTGTCCCAGCTGTTTCATGGAAAGGAAGTGCCAAGAGTCCTCAAGCTAAAGAAAGTTCTAAAAAGTTGCTAAGAATGAATCTTTACCGTGTCTTACTTCTCTCAATTCTGCTTCCATATTCCACCTGGCATCTCTCCTCCATCAAGTATTTGATCCCTTCTTCCACACGCTCACTTCATGAGGAGCCAGCGTGTACTGGGCAGAAGCTGGGGAGATGGCTCAGTGGGTAGAGTGCTTGCTGAGCAAATCTGAGGATGGCATTCAAATACCAGATCCTTGTAAACGTGAGGCATCCTCTGCAATTGTAGCATTCCTACTGGAAAGTGGGAGTGAGAGATAGGAGAGTCCATAGACATGGGAAGTCCAGCTAGCCTGGGATACACAGCAACAAACAAGAGGCCCTGACTAAGACAGAAAGTGCAGACCAGTACCTGAGCTTGTCCCCTGACCACCCACATGTGCACACACATCCACAGTATAACACACACACACACACACACACACACACACACACACACACACACACACGAGAGAGAGACAGAGAGACAGAGATAGAGACAGAGATAGAGACAGAGAGACAGAGACAGACAGATATTAAAAAAATAAAAGGAGCGGTCACTTTTCTATAGTCACATAGTGGTTACATCAATGGCAAAGAAACAATTACAGTTATAACATCTTCTACCCCTTTATAAATGGCATCCAAGAGCCACAGCTGCTAAAATGTTTGCAGTGGGAAATGCCACCTATACAACTCAGTTGAATTAAATAAAATGCTCATCCCACCGCTGGCTGCCAGCTCCTCTTCCCCCCCCCCCCACCAGCCTCCACAGCCAGCTGGTGAATGTCTCCCATTTTCTCAGCTGAAAGTGTCGCTCAGGTGGAACTGCTTTCCCATCTTCCCCTGTTCCCACCTTCCCCTTCCCATCTTCCCCTGTTCCCACCTTCCCCTGTTCCCATCTTCCCACCTTCTCCTGTTCCCACCTTCTCCTGTTCCCACCTTCTCCTGTTCCCACCTTCTCCTGTTCCCACCTTTTCCTGTTCCCACCTTCTCCTGTTCCCACCTTCTCCTGTTCCCACCTTTTCCTGTTCCCACCTTCTCCTGTTCCCACCTTCTCTTGTTTCCCACCTTCCCCTGTTCCCACCTTCTTCTGTTCCCACCTTCTCCTGGTGGCTTCCTTTCCTCTCTCCTTTAGCCCAGTGGAAGGCAACTCCCCATTTTCACTTGGTAAACCTTCTAGATTTATACAGGTGAGCCTGTTTATTCTAAGCACACCCACCATTTATTCAAGGCTTTTTTTTTTTTTTTAAACCTTTGGCACCTTATCAGAATTTTCCCCAGTTCACACAATAGCCCTGAAATTCTTGAAAGATCTAATTTCCTGACTGAGGGATCACATTCATTCAACACTGAAGGACTAAGCTGGGTTTTTGTTTGTTTGTTTTCCTTTTTTTTTTTTTTTCCTCATGAGATCAAATGAGACACTGAATTTCACTACTAGGCCACTGGGGAGTCACCACCACATGAAGTCAAATGCCTAGGACTCTTTGTAGCAGATTAGCCCTGATTCAGTTGGATGTTCTGATTGGCAAGGGTATACATTTCAAAATGATCCACTGAAGTCCACATAGATGTGAGGAGACATTTCCCTAAGTAATTTTTTTATGTATAGAAAAAGTCATGCAAGCCAGGTTTTGAGGCTAGCCTGGGCTACTGTCTTAGTCAGGGATTCTGTTGCTGTGAAGAGACACTATGACCACAGCAACTCTTATAAAGGAAAACATTCAATTGGGGGCTGGCTTACAGTTCAGAGGGTTCCTCCATTATCATGGTGGGCAGCGTGGTGGCAGTCAAGCAGACGTGGTGCTGGAAAAGGGCTGAGAGTTCTACATCTGGATCTGCAGGCAGCAGGCAGCAGACAGGAGAAGTGAGCTTCTAAAACCTCACAACCCAGCCCCCAGTGACATGCTTCCTCCAACAAGGCCACATCTAACAATGTCACTCCCTATGGGCCTATAGGGCCCATTTTGCTCAAATCACCACAGTCACATACAAAAATTCTGTCTCAAAGTTAATAAAATGTAAGAATTAAACTCACCAATACACTTTTAAAACACAATTTGTGGAGATTATAGTTTTCAAATTAAATGTTTTGCTAGTATTTTGGTCCATTTTATGAGGAGGATGTATTAAAATTGATAACATTTGTTTCAGTAAGTTATAGACAGCTATGTGGAAAGCTTTCCAATTTAGTTTCCTATGCTTTTGGGGTGTGTGTGTATGTGAGTGTGGAAATAACAATTAGCAATTTCTATGGCATTCATCTCTAGGTTGTTGGAAAGACTTTAGGAATAATCTAGATTGTCAAAGTATAGTCTTAATTCAGAGCTAGAGTTGAAGTTCACCTTTTCTGCACCAGAGATGCCATGTCCCAAAGCCAGAAGGATAACTTAAGTTCTGTTTATCTTTAGTCTTATCCCTTAGTGGCTGCCCTTAGACTGGACTTCAACTTCAGGGTTTTTTGTTTTGTTTTGTTTTTTAAGGGCTAGTACAATTAATATGCTGAATATTTACTGGTAAAACAGTGAACACTAGCAAACTTTTAATTAAATAAAGTGTTTCTGTGAGGAAGAAATCCCTAGACATTCAGAATAGGTGGAATGTAGCCTATGAATAGATTCAGATCCGGTTTTGCCACTAGGTGAGTTTTTGACTACTTTCTTGGAGTTTTGGGAGGTTTGGGAATTTCAGAATTGTGGATGAAGTTACAGACCTGTTCCTCGGCAGCTTGAGGAATGCAAAAGCTATAGTGTTGGTGCCATATTGCATTCAGATGGCACAACCAGACGCCAAAACCACATGAGGCAACCATGTTCAAAAAGGAAAGTAGTCACACTCCTCTGAAATAACACACTCTGATTGACATAACAAATGCTCATGGGAAATTCGATCCATAGCAGTTCAGTAGGGGAAATGTGGTGTGGATTAACCACAAGCTATCTGGGAGCCAAGGAGAAGTGCAGGCCAGGTACCAAAGCGGCTAGAAAGGGCTGCATACAGAGACGAGCCTCCCTCCACCTCGAGTCAGGCTGGGAAAGAGTAACGAACGATTCTGTGCTGAATGCATGATGGCAGGTCCTTAGATCATAACTGCCCAGAATGGAATTGATATGGGTAATTGGATTTTCCTGAAGGGATAGGGGTCACATTGAGAGTCTGCATCCATTGATTGCATGAGATAGAACAATGAAAACTTTTAAACTGTTTGCCCCATTGTCTTGAATTTTTTAATGTTAAAAAGATATTTAAGTGATTACCCCTAATCTCTTCATGCCAACGTACTTCACTGTAATTGTGGCTCTCTTTGGGTCAATGGCAGTCACTAGGCACTGTTTCAGGAGACACTTCCCTATTGAAGAAACCAGTGGATATATGAGGGACAGGAACATTTCACCTTAGGTTGCCTGCTTAGTGGTGACAAGCACAGCAATGGCAGATAAAACAAAAACAGGCAGGAAGTGTGAGGTCATTCTAAGGGGAGTAAGGCACTGAGAACGAGCTTCCCTGAAATGCAGGGCACAGCCAAAAGGGAGGCTTCAAAGAGAAGCTCTGATATTGCCTCATGCAACAAGGAAGGGGCACATCAAAGACGGGACTCCTGCCTTCCAGACGTGCACGTGCAGAACTACCCCGCAGCTTCTTTACAATAGGTCACTGGGTCTCACAGGCAGCTCAAGTGGGATTCTAGAGTGATAGTGCACCTCTCTGAGACCCAGTGCATGCCAAGTGCTTAGAAGCCGAGAAGCCTGGATCAAGCCATGTCTCAGACAAAAGGATGTCCATGTTAGGAGTGGGCCTTCCTCAGACCACGGTGACAGTACTACTGATCGAAAAAGCTCCTACAGTCTGCAGCATGTATTGAAACCGTGGTGCCAGGCACAGTGAAGGAAAATCTGCACAAAGGTCTTTAGTGGGGTGTCTGTAGGAAGTCAAGACGGGAAAAGGCTATGCACTGACTGCTATGAATCTTTGCAGCCAGTTCTGAGTGCTGGGAACTATTCCTAACTGTCTAGTACTTGGCTCTGGGTGGTTAGGACAGGTGGAAACTGGCATAAATTCGAGATTGGTTGGTTTGCATATCAAAGATGAGCTGGAGTTGAGGATACTTGTGGGTTTTTCTGAAGACTACAGCCCTGGAAGGGGCTTTTCCTCTAGGGTCACAATGAACCAGATGTCAAAGCTTTGGGAGCAGAAAATTAAATGCATGCTGATGCACAGAGTCAAAGGCAGCAGCAAGTTGGTGGGGGGGGGGAGGGGTACAAACAGGCCAAGCAATGAGAGCCAACGTTTCTAGAGGGTAAGATTATACTGTCCTGGTTATACATGCCCAGCAACCAGGGGAGAAGCATTGGAGGGAAAGAGAACCTTTCCTGATAAGACTGTAGGGAAGGTAGAGACAAGGCCAAGATGCTGTGGTGAGGCAAAGCCCACCGATGACTCTGTCTGGGCTGCGATGGTCACAGAAGATGGGACCCTGACAACATGCAGAGGCCATGGAACAAATGCGGTAACTGTGAAGGAAATAGGCGAGCAGACATCTGCATGGCCTGTCCACTGGCTCACTGGAGGACAGGCTCCCCTGGGGCTCCGGCAGGCACCTGCTGCCTGGCCTCCATAGCTGCTCTCAGACAACATCAAATGTGCCACATATCACCAAACTCTGGATGTGTGCTCTGGCCATCTCTGAATCAGAGCCTGGGTCCACTTTCTGAATGCTTTAGGTGCAAGGATGTGAATTAGCATAAAGGAGTCCTGCTAGGCTCAGTTGTCTAAGCTGCAAAGGTTGCCATTACAGACTTGGGTGACCTAGAGGAAATGGATTCTCACCTCCAGGAAGCCAGAAGCCATTATCAAGTTATGGATAGAGCAGCTTCCTCCTAAGGCCTCCGTCCAACTTGGCACCTGTATTGATCCTGCCCAAGACACTAAAGGGCTTGAGAAACAAGTTAAGCAAATCTAAGTAAGTGTGGACTTGAAAAAAATAATGTACTTGTATTAGTCAGGGTTCTCTAGAGGAACATAACTTATAGAATGAATCTATAGATAGATAGGCAGATAGGTAAATAGAAAGTAGATAGACAGACAGACAGACAGACAGACAGATAGATAATTTACTATAGTGGCTTACAAGCCATGGTCCAGCTAGTCCAACAGTGGCTGTCTATCAATAGAAAGACCAAGAGTTCAGTAATTGTTCAATCACAAGGCTGGATGTCTCAGCTGGTCTTCAGCATATGCTGCAATCCTGAAGAAGTAGGCTCTAATGCCAGTGAAGGAATGGACTTGCCAGCCAGAGTGAAGGCAAGCAGACAAAGAGCAAAAGCGTCCTTCTTCCATGTCCTTTATCTAGGCTGCCAGCAGAAGGTGAGGCCCAGAATAAAGGTGGGTCTTCCCACCTCAAACAATCTGGATTGAAAGTGGGTCTTCCCACTTCTATAACTAGTCTTTCTCTGTTTCATCTGCCAGTTCTCAAAAACAAAACGACACAGACACTTATTATTAACTATGAAAGCCCGTCCAATAGCTTAAGCTTGCCCCACTAGCTCTTACAACTTAAATTAACCCGTTTCTATTCATCTACATGTTGCCACATGACTCATGGCTTTTATCTCTCCTCCTGCATGTCTTGCTCCCTCTCCATCTGGCTGGAAACTCTGCCATCTTCTTTCCCAAGACCTCTCTGTCCCCGGAAGTCCTGCCTGACCTCTTCCTGCCTAGCTATTGACCATTCAGCTCTTTACTAAACCAATCATAGTGACATGTTCACACAGTGCAACACACTTCAAATTATTTAATTAAGAAAAAAAACTCTCACAGATATATTCAGTCACCTGAGTTTTAATTAACTCAAGATTTAGTCAAGTCCACAACCAAGAACAGACATCACAGTGCCCATATTGATTCATGCTGTGCACTCAAGATTTGTGCATTTCTGTGTTTCAGTGCTGAGAATGGAATCCATGGCTTAGTGCACATTAGACAAGTGCTCTGCCACTGAGCTGAGTGTGTGTGTGTGTGTGTGTGTGAGAGAGAGAGAGAGAGAGAGAGAGAGAAAGGTGGGGGGAGGGAATTGAACCTGCCATTTCATGTGGGCTAAGAGAAGCTGTCTACCACAGAACTATTTTGAGATAGGGTCACATGAAATTTCCCTGGCTGGCCCAGGATTCACTCACCACTCTCTTGTTTCAGCTTCCTGAGTAGCTGGGGTTACAGGTACACATCTAATAATAGTAGAAACTGTATAGAGGTTTTATGAGAAATCTCTGCAGTCACACTTTCCTGAAAACCTAAAACTCTTCTATAAAATCAAGTTAAACATAACAACAAAACCCAAAAGTCAGTCTGTCCTGTGAAGCATAAATCCCCCCAACTCACCTTTCCAACATCCTACTTTACTTACTCACTGGGTCCATATTCATTTTAATTGTGGATGCTTATTCATGAAGTTAAAACTAAGCACAAAAAGTAAAGGTAGTATTTTCCCCACTTCTGAAAACAATAAACCGACCTATGAAATAGGTTTTAAATACTAAAACTTCTTGTTAATTCCTCAAGAAACAGCGCCATCTAGTGTGTTATTGTATGAATAACACACAAAAGGCTCTGGCTACTTCCCTTTAGACATAAACAGTCCCAGCTCAAACTGAAATGATCCATGCACAATGTATGTATGTGTGAGGATATCACTGTAAATACCATCGACTTTTGAAATGTGTGTTCATAATTATAATAAAACCTCAAAAGAGCAAGGAGTTGAAAGTCCATTTCCCTGGAAAGTGTTCACAATTCTTGAGGAATTAGATTTAAATGATGTGATTCTATTTACAAGTTTACTCCAGAATCTGTGTGTACAGAAATGTCTGTTTCTATCTTCAAAAATTACAGTCCCCAAACAATGTTTATGGAGAATATTTTATCTGAAATTCAAACCTCAACAAATCTCAACAGGCACTTTTTATTTAAAGTTAAAAATGCCTTAAGCTTCCTGAAACAGCAGGAAATCCTAGTGTCAGTCAGTTCAAGAAACTGCAACACTATCATTTACTTTATTTCTAATCCATCAGCTCCACAGATTTCTCTCCTGAGTAAGTAAGTCCAAGTTTGCTTTTATATCAGAAAGTTATTCATAAAATCATGGTTTGTTAATAGAGAGTTAAAAAGAAAGACACTACTCATTGAAAATCTGAAAATGTCTCAACCCCGAATGATTTTTAAAATGTGTTGTAAAAAGAAAGAATGAGGTGACACAAGTGGCACCCTCCACAGCAAACAGGCAACACAACAGTTTGCCTGTGATGTCAACGGCTGGCCCTGCCCACCCATACAGACCTAGCGCTAGTGTAGAGCCAGACTTCTCACCCTCTTACAACTAAAAGGACATTATTCTTATCCTATCTGGATAAGAGGCATATTCTTTCATTAAGAAATCATCTTTGGGGACTGGCTAAATGGCTCAGTGCAAGACCCTGAGTTTAGATCCCCAACACCCATGTCAAGTCCCAGCACTCCTGTGGCAGGATTGGGGCAGAGAAAGGGGAGTCCCTAGAGGCACCTGGGCCAACTAGCCTGGCGTGCACAGCAGAGAATCATTTAAAACCTCTGTGTAGAGAAAAGTGCAAGATTCAGACTGATGCATGAGATTGTCTTACACACACACATACACACACACACACACACACACACACACACACACACACACACACCATGCATTCACACACATGAACACATGTAAACACACATCATACAGAGAAAGAAAAGGGGGAGGAGAGGGGAAGAGCAGAAGTCTGGCCTGGAAAGACAGCTCCACAGTTAAGAACATTGACACTTCTTGCAGAGGACTCAGGTTCAACTTCCAGGATCTACATGGAGACTCACAACCATCTACAGCTCCTAGGGAATTCATTTCTAGGGAATCAAAGCCCACTTCTGACCTCTGCAAGCACTAGGCACACACGTACATACAAACCAGGCACATAAAATAAGATAAATTAATCTAAATAAATGAAAGAAGTAATTTTTGAGGTAAGATTGGTTTGGTTTTGTTTCTCAAGCTATCATTTAGGTTTAATTTGTACTAAAGACACTGATGACAATGAATCCAAGTTGTAATTTTAACATTTTGGTGGTTTTTAGCTTTCCATAAAACCTTCTTTTAGGTTTAGGGTTTATACGTTTTCCTGAATTCAAACAAATTACTGCCCACTTCAATGATGCTACAGGAGGAATGATGTATCTGCTGGTAATTTGCTTCATTAATTGGTATCTTTGCCTGGAAATATTAAACTAATACAGCTATTAAAACAAAACACTGAGGGGCTGGAGAGATGGCTCAGAGGTCAAGAACACTGACTGCTCTTCCAGAGGTCCTGAGTTCAATTCCCAGCAACCACATGGTGGCTCACAACCATCTGTAATTCAAGTTGGTGCCCTCTTCTGGTGTGCAGGCAGAATAGTATATAATATTTTTAAAAAGCAAACAAACAAAAAACACTGAGGGCTGGAGAGGTGGCTCAGAGCTTAAGAGCACTGGCTGATCTTCCTAGAGGTCCTGAGTTCAATTCCCAGCACCCATGTAGTGACTCACAATCCACTGGTAATGAGATCTGGTGCCCTCTTCTGGTGTCCAAGCATGCATGCAGGTAGAACACTGTATACATAAATAAAGATTTTTTTAAAAAAGAAAAAACAAACAAACAAAAAAGAAAGAAACACTGAAGCCAGGTTCAAGGTGGTAAACACTTAAGATTCCAGAACTCAGGAGACTGAGGCAGGAAGAACATTAGCCTGAACCTAGATTGGACTACATAGTGAGACCTTGTTTCAAAAGAAAGGGAGGGAGGAAAGGAGAGAGAAAGAGAGAGGGTGGGAAAGAAAAGACACAAACATCAGTGAAAGCAAGAAAACAGAAAATGTCCTGAGACACGAGTTACATAGTAGAAAATTATAGCATATACTTTGCTAAATGTCTCAGACTCAAAAGAATTATGGTGTTTACATGTGGACATGTCATTCCAAAGACAGACTGCGACATTCCTTCATTGACTGTGCCAGACCCCCTTCTTACCTGGAAGCTTGAATCTTCACCTTTCAGGGTTTTCCTGCCTGGCATGGATGCACCCTGGAATCAGAGATGCAGAGCTCCAGGAAGCAAAGGTGTCCCTGCACTCTGTCACAGTCCCGGTCAGCAAAGCCTCTTCTGAGATCTTAACCTCATCAACAATGGCACCAACAGAATAACACAAACAAAACTGATGTCCCCTGTTGGGCAAAGAAAAAGTCTTTTTTTTTTTTTTTTCCTGCTGCTATAAAGGAAACCAAAGTGAAGATATGTAAGAAAGCAATGACTGCCTGAGAAGATGACAGTGTGGGACAGCAGACAGATTGCATCATTTCATATCCCCAGCCCCCAGAGGTTGAAACTGTAATCTGTGTTGTCGGGGGATCTTCAAACAAACCAAACCAAATTCAGTAGAATTTTTTTGAATGCAGAATGACTCATAAACCAGGCAGAACTAAAATAGAACTCAACTCCACTTAGAAGCAGGGGCACTGGGGTGGAAATGAGTCTCTTCTGACACTCTTCTGAGGTAATGCACAATGTGTTGTTTTATGTCAGTATTTATATATATTGTCGATTAAACATCATGGTCTTGAAGTCATGGATCATCAGAAAAGTCAAATCCTTCCAGGTCTGTGCATCCTGGCCATGGGCAGGATACTAGTTGTGTGTAGGCCTGGATTGTCTTTATTTGGAAAGTAAGCAAACCAGTATACTATGCTGAATGAGGTCAACCTCTAACAGTTAATTTGAAGTGCTACTTGACCCAGAAACTTAGTAAAACATTGTTTCTGGAAGCAGTAAGTATTTGAATGAGTAGGCAAATGTTCTACCCTCTCAGATATAGACGGGCCCATCCCACCAACTGAGGGTCAAACTAGAATGAGAAGGTGAGGAAGGACAGCTCTCCTCTTGAGACCACTTGAGCTGAGATACCGGCCGGATACCTGCTCTTAAACATCAGAGCTCCTGGTTTCTAGGCATTGACACTCAGGACTGACAGTTGCCCACCCCACCCCCTGGTTTTTCTAATTTAACTTTTTATTGATCCTTTGTAGAGTTCACATCATGAATCTCGATTCCATTCATGTCCCCATCCCTTCATGTTCACCTTCTGCCCTTGCAACCAACCCAACAAGATAAGATAAAATAAAATTTAAAAGAAAAGGAAAAAGAAGTCTCTTCATGAGAGCTGCAGTATGCCCCAGTGAGTCACAGTTTACCCTTTAGTCCATACATCTTTCCTTGCAAGTGTTGATTGCAATGAGTCATTGGTCTGGTTCAAGGCCTCTGGTTTCTGCTACACTATTGATACTGGGCTGTCACTGGGGCTTCTCTTGGGTAGCCTATTGTTGCGCTGTGTCATGGAGATCCTGCAGCTTTGGATCTGCAGGACCAACCCTTTCACATGCAGATCGTAGATAAGGTGGATGTTGTGGTGGACCTGGGTAGTTGCAGGGTTGGTCAGCCAGCCAGTTCTGTCTTCACTACCAGAGTGAGCTCTCCAACACGGCCCTGGATAGTTCACCCCTTGCAGCAAGGAGCAAAGTTCTGGGCTGGTTCTCCTGCTTTCATGCCTTCAGGATTGGCTTACCCACACCTACACCATCAGGGGCCGCTCTGCCGTGTTACCCAGGCAAGGTGCAGGAGCCATTCTGCTCAGTGCTGCAGCTGAAGAGGGCTCTCCCACCTGCCACAGTTGGTGAGGGGCTCATGCTCATGTTCTCAGGGTTGACTCAAACGCACCCCTAACAAGGTCAGCTCTACTGTGCTGCCCTGGCAAGGTTCAGGGCCCAGTTTCCTGAGTGTTGCAGCTCGGTGCGGGGGTGGAAGGTGGGGAGGCATCTTTCCCTCATCATGATCCCCCCCCCCCCCTTGCAGATGAGGGAGCCGCTCTCCTACTCTCACACCTTCAGGCTGGCTCACCACACCCCTGCCAACAGGGTCAGCTCTAGTGTGCTGCCCAGGCAAGGCGCAGGGGCTGCCTGAGTGCTACAGCTGGTGAGGGGCCAGGCAGCTGTCCAGTTCTTATAACTTCAGTGCCAGCTCTGCCACCTGCCAGCTCTCTCCCTTTTGACTAGTGAACTATGGAACTTTTGGACTTTATAGTTATATGATCCAGTTCCCAAAATATATGTGTGAATGTATGTGTGCATGTGTTCTCAAGAAACATTTGACTAATATGGCATCCAGTATGTGTGTTTTGCCAGGTGTAAGGTGGGACTCCAGCCAAGTGAAATACCACCACCCCCCATTAGGTGACATGGGAGCACATCCCACTCCTCCCTGCACCTTGGACCCAGGCCAGCTCCTGGAAAGCTCTCTTCTTAAAGCCAGTGACACCCAAGGATGTTTTCCTCTCAGTGATGCCCTAAGTGGGTTCAACTTTTGGGATCTTGCCCTGAAAAAACAGATTGTGCCTAGGTCCTACATTGTTGCTGTCTCCAAAGATGACTATGAGGTCTTTGCGCCTTAAGATTTCTTTCCATGGAGAAGTCCTATTATGAAATAAGAAGTCACAAGGTTCTGACATGGTGGCCCATGTCTGAGATATACAAATAGAGCCCCAAGCAGCCTTCTGCTTTCCTCCTGCGGTCTTTGTGAACAAGATGGTTTCTAACACATGCACATCCTGTCACTCCCAGTGTTAAAAAAGACAATGGATTTGGTATAATTTTCCTTAAGCATTGTTGTCTCATAAAGACATTCACGAAAGGTCATATGATTACACCCCTCATGGATCAAATTACAAGTTGATTGAAAATTTTAGAATTATACACAACAGGAGTATTTCTTGATTGAGAGAATTCATATTTCAATTTTAATATAATTCTTTGTTTTGGAGTTTGTTATAACAACTTTGGAAATTAGTCACTGAGTTTGCAAAAAATTAGTCACAGTTTTCTATATAACTAAAATGATAAACATATTCCTCAAAAATTGAGTTAAAACTTTCCAATAATTTTCATGCCCTGAGATGGCGACTGAAGGTGCAGAGGTTTATAACTGAGGCCCGGAGAGCAGCACGGCTGGTGCAAACACTCCCACACTCTGTGCAGGCGCATTCACAACCAATGAGTTATTTTACTAAGTTGTCAAGGAAAGCAATTCCCTTTAGGAATCTCCTCAAAGTCAAAATTAAGTTATGTAATAATTTTACTTTGCCCTAATAAATTTTATATCAATCATGAATCATTGGGGTTAATAAAAACATGTGAAAGTACATTGTGCTGTGAGTGAGTTCTGGGATGTGATAAAGGAGGAGGCAGGTGGGTGGAGAAGCACGGACATCATGAAGCCTGGGCTCATGCATCACTCTCTGCTGGACTTTGGAGTCAGGACAAGAACTATTTTTCTGTCTCAGCAGAACAACAAATGGAGGAATGACAGACATAGTGTCCTGTTGAGACAGATGTGGTAACCTGGAGTCTGGGCTTCTAGGATCATCTCCCTGGTTTCTCCAGAAAAACTAGGAAGGAAATGGTGATGAAATCAGTTCCAGATCTTATTATACTGTTTTGTTGTCAACCTCCTTAGCATCGTGGAGCCTGAAGGAAAGCAAGAAGGAGAAAATAAGCAAAGCATCCCCCACAGACTCCTCCCTTTTGTCTAACCTCTCTGGGTGTACTGATTATAGCTTCATTATCATTTACTTAATGGCTAATATCCACTTATAAGTGAATGTATAGATAACATGTTTGTCTTTCTGGGTTTGGGTTACCTCACTTAGGGTGATTTTTTTTCTAGTTTCATCCACTTGCCTGCAAATTTCATGATGTTATTAATTTTTTTTTAAGCAGCTAAGTAATATTCCTTTGTGTAAATTACCACAGTTTCTTTATTCATTCTGTTGAGGGAAATCTAGGTTGTTCCCAGTTTCTGGCTATTTTGAATAAAGCCACTATGAACATGTGGTAGGATGGAGCATCTTTTGGGTATATTCCCAAGAGTGGTAGACCTAGGTCTTAAGGTAGATTCCCAACTTTCTGAGAAACACGGATTTCCAAAGTGTACAAATTTGCACTCCCACCAGCAAAGGAGGAGTGTTCCCCTTGCTCCACATCCTCTCCAGCATGAACTGTCACTTGTATTATTGATCTTAACCATTCAACATGTGAATGATGGAATCTCAAAGTAGTTTTGATTTGCATTTTCCTGAGGGCTAAGGATATTGAACATTGCTTTAAATGTTTATCAGCCACTTGAGATTCCTCTATTGAAAATTCTGTTTAAATCTGTACCCCATTTTTAATTGGATTATTTGCTTTTTGATACCTACTTTCTTGATTTTTTTTTTTTTTTTTTGAGCTGAGGATCGAACCCAGGGCCTTGCACTTGCTGGGCAAGTGCTCTACCACTGAACTAAATCCCCAATCCTTGAATTTTTATGTATTTTGGATATTAATCTTATATCAGATGTGGAGGTGGTAAAAATCTTTTTCTATCCTGTAGGCTGCCATTTTGTCTGATTGATGGTGTCCTTTGCCTTACAGAAGCTTTTCAGTTTCATGAGATCCCATTTGTTAATTTTCTTAGTGCCTGCACTGTGAGTATTCAGAAAGTTGTCTCTCGTGCCAATGCTTTCAAGGATATTCCCCACTTTCTCTTCTATTAGGTTCAGTGTATCTGGTTTTACATTGAGTTCTTTTTTTTTTTTTTTTAAGATTTATTTATCATTTATATAGTGTTCTGCCTGCATGTATGCCTGCACACCAGAAGATTGTACCAAATCTCATTATAGGTGGTTGTGAGCCAAGTGGTTGCTAGGAATTGAACTCAGGACCTCTGGAAGAGCAGCCAGTGCTCTTAACCTCTGAGTCACGTCTCCAGCCCTTACATTGAATGTGAACTTGGGTTTTGCTTAGGATTTAAAATATGAATCTATTTGCATTCTTCTACATGCAGACATCCAGTTTGACTATTTGTTGAATATGCTATCTTTTTTCCAGTGTGTATTTCTGATTTCTTTATCAAAAATTAGGTGTTCATGTATGTGTGGATTTATATCTGGGACTTTATGCCAATACTATGTGGTTTTTTATTACTATAGCCCAGCTTGAAATCAGAAATGGTGGGACCTCCAGCAGTTCTTTTATTGTTCAGGATTGTTTTAGCTATCCTGGGTTTTTTGTTTTTCCATGTGAACTTGAGAGTTTTCCTATGGAGGTCTGTAAGGAATTGTGCTGGAATTTTGATGGGGATTACATTGAATCTGTAGATTGCTTTGGTGAGATGGTCATTCTTGCTATGTTAATTCTACCAATCAATGAGCATGGGAGATCTTTCCATCTTCTAATATCTTCTTCAATTCTTTCTTTGAAGACTTGAAGTTTTTGTCATACAAGTCTTTCACTTGCTTTGTTGGAGTTACCCCCAAGATATTTTATATTATTTAAGGCTATTGTGAAGGGTGTTGTTTTTCTGATTTCTTCCTTAGTCTGTTTGTCATTTGTATATAGGAGGGCTACTGGGCTTTATGAGTTAATTTTCTATCAAGGCACTCTGCTGAAAATGTTTATGAGCTATAAAAGTTCCCTTGTGGAATTTCCCTGCATTGCTGGGATGAGGCCTACTTGACCATGGTGGATGATCTTTTGTATGTTTTCTTGGATTTGGTTGGCAAGTATTTTATTGAAAAATTTTGCTTCTATGTTCATAAGAAAACTTGATCTGTAATTCTCTTTCTTTGTTGAGTTCTTATATGGATTGGGTATCAGGGTGACTGTGGCCTCATAAAATGAATTGGGCAATGTTCCTTCTGTTTCTATTTTGTGGAATAATTTGAGGAGTATTGGTGTTAACCCTTCTCTGAAAGTCTGGTAGAATTCCACACTAAAATCATCTGGCCCTGGGTGGTTTTTGTTTATTTGGATTTTTTGGGGGGGAGGTGTGGAAGACTTTTAATTACTGCTTCTATTTCACTGGGGTTATAGGTCTATTTGAATTACTTAATTGAACTTGATTTAACTTTGGTAAGTGGTATCTATCAAGAAAATTATCCATTTCTTTTAGGTTTTCCAATTTGAGGGAATACTGGGTTTTTGTTTTGTTTTCTTGGGTTTTCGAGACAGGGTTTCTTTGTGTAGTTTTGGTGACTGTCCTGGATCTTGATTTGTAGACCAGGCAGGCCTCAAACTTACAGAGATCTGCCTGGCTTTACCTCCTGAGTGCTGGGATTAAATGCTTACACCACCACCGCCCAGCTGGGAATACTGGTTTTTAAAGTATGTCTTTATGATTCTCTGGATTTTCCTAGGTGTCTGTTGTTATGCCCCCCTTTTTATTTCTGCTTTTACTAATTTGAATATTATTTCTTTGCCTTCTGGTTAGTTTGGACAAGGCTTGGTCTATCTTGTTGATTTTCTCAAAGAACCAATTCTTGGTTTCATCCATTCTTCCAAATGTTCCCTTTGTTTCTATTTTATTAATTTCAGTTGATTATTTCTTGTTGTCTACTCCTCCTGGGTTTGTTTACTTCTTTTTGTTTTAGAGCTTTCTGGTATGCTGTTAAGTTGCTAGGATGAGATCTCTCCATTTTTTTTTTAATGTAAGCACTAGTGCTATGAATTTTCTTTTAGCGTAATTTTCATTGTGTCACATAAGTTTGGGTATGTTGTATTTTTATTTTCATCTACTTCTAGGAAGTCTCTAATTTCTTTCCTAATTTCTATCTTGACTCATTTGTTTTCATTCAGTAGAGAGTTGTTCAGTTTCTATGAGTTTGTGAACTTTTTGTTGTTTCTGTTCTTCTTTGTATCCAGCTTTAGTGCATGGTGAGTGAATAATGAAAGAGTTATTTCCATTTTCTCATATCTATTGAGATTTGCTTTGTGTCTGAGTATATGAACAATCTTGGAGAAAAGTTCCATGAGATGTAGAGAAAAGGGTGTATTATTTTGTGTCTGGGTGAAATGTGCTATAGCTATCGGTTAGGTCTACTTGGTTTATAATGTCTGTTAAGTCCAGTATTTCTCTGTTTAGTTTTTGCCTGGATGACCTGTCCATTCGTGGGAGTGAGGTATTGAAGTTTTATACTCTCAGTGTATGAGGGTCAATAGGTGATTTAAGCTGTAGTAGTTTTTTGTTGTTGTTGTTTTTTACAAATGTGGGTGCTCTTGTGTTTGGGGCATAGATGTTAAAGAATTGAAATGTCATTTGGGTGGATTTTTTTCTTTGGTGAGTATGTAGTGTCCTTCCCCATCTCTTTTGATTAATTTTGGTTTGAAGTCTATTTTGTCTATATTAGAATGGCTACACAAACTTGCTTCTTAGGTCCATTTGCTTGGAATATCTTTTTCCAACCCTTTACCCTGAGGTTTATCCTTGATGTTGAGGTGTTTCTTGAATGCAATGGAGGAATGGAGCCTGTTTTCACATCCATTCTGTTAATCTATTAGTCTATGTCTTTTTATTGAGAAATTGAGACCATTGATGTTGATAGATATCAATTACCAACAATTGTTGATTCCTATTATTTTGTAGTTGTTGTTGTTGTTGATGTTGGTGATGGTAGTGTGTGTGTGTGTGTGTGTGTGTGAGAGAGAGAGAGAGAGAGAGAGAGAGAGAGAGATTCCCTTGTTTTAGTTTTGCTACTATGAGATTATTCCTGGTGTTTTCATGGTGTAGTTAACCTCCTTAGGTTGCAGTTTTCCTCCTGGCACCTTCTGTAGTGTTTTGTAGATTTCTGGATTTGTAGAAAGATATTGTTTAAATTTGACTTTATCATGGACTATCTTATTTACTCTATCTATGGTGATTGAAACTTTTGCTGGGTATAGTAGCCTGGGCTGACATCTATGGTCTCTTAGAATCTGCAGCACATCTGTTCAGGCCCTTTTGACTTTTAGAGTCTTCATTGAGAAGTCATGTATAATTCTAGTAGTTTTGCCTTATTTGTTACTTGGTCTTTTCCCCTTGCAGCTTTTCTTATTCTTTCTTTGTTCGGTGTGTTTAGTGTTTTGATTATTATATGGTGAGGAGACTTTCTTTTCTGGTCCAATGTATTTGTAGCCATGTCTTTTTGTTTTGTTTTGTTTTGTTTTGTTTTTTTGGTTTTGGTTTTGGTTTTTTGTTTTGTTTTGTTTTGTTTTGGGGGTTTTGTTGTGGTTTGTTTGTTTTTTGTTTTTTGTTTTTTGTTTTTTTGGCTTTTTGAGACAAGGTTTCTCTGTGTAACAGTTCTGGCTGTCCTGGAGCTCACTCTGTAGAACAATTGGGCCTCAAACTCAGAGATACACCTGCTTCTACCTCCCAAGTGCTGGGATTAAAGGCATGCACCACCACCACCCCACTAAGCATGTCTTTCTTTGGGTTATGAAAGTTTTCTTCTATGATTTTGTTAAAAACAAGTTCTGGGACTTTGAGCTGGGATTCTTCTCCTTCCTTTTTATCTATTATTCTTATGTTTGGTATTTTCACATTGTCTCAGATTTCTGGGATGTCTTGTGTCAGGAGTTTTTGAATTTAATATTTTCTCTGAGCTGTGTTCTCACTTTTCCTACTGTATTTTCAATGCCTGAGACTCTCTTTCTTCTTTTATATTCTGTTTGTGAAGCTTGCCTCTGTTGTTCCTGTTCAAATTCCTAACTTTTTCAATTCCAGAATTCCTTAAGTTTGGGTTTTCTTTATTGATTCGACTTCCAATTTCAGGTCTTGAATGGTTTTATTCATTTCTTTGGGTTTTCATAGGCTTCTTTAAGAGATTTATTCATTTCCTCTTTAAGAATATCTAATCTATCATCTTCATACAGGTTGTTTTAAGGTCTTTTTCTTGTGCCTCAGCTATGTTGGAATACTCAGGGCCTGCTGTGGTAGGACAGTTGGGCTCTGGCAGTGACACTGCCCTGGATGCTTTTGTGTGTGTTCTTACTCTGATTCTTGACATCTGGGATTGGGACAATTATAGATCTAGGATCTGCTATATGGGTTTGTCTTTGTTGGGCCAGTGTTTTATTCCTTGGTTTTTGTGTCCTCTCTGAATTTTCTCAGAGCATGACAGCTGTGTGTTGCCTGTTTTCTAGCCTGTTCTGCTGATGCCTGCTGGTGTTGAAGGCTAGGATACTGGCATGATTTGGAAGAGAGGTCTTTGTGATCCATTGGGGATGGGGTCAGAGAGATAAGAGAGACCACAGCAAGTTTCCTGCTACAGAGCTGAGGATGGCACTGACAGGACTGGATCTCAGGAACAGTAGGAGAAGTGTGGGTCTGCCTTCAGCCTACTTGTTACCCTTGGAGGAACAGCTGGTGTGCGGGGCATGTCTACTGGAGTTGGAGTCTGGGGCAAAGCAATGAGTAGGGGAGGAAGGTGAGAAGGGGAAGATGTGTGGAATCCACAGGAGATAGGAGCAGAGGAAGAGAGAATTCTGCTACAAAGCAGGGGATGACACCAGAGGACTGGGTCTGGGGAGGACAGAGAAGGGGACAAGTCTGCAGGCAGCCAGCCTCCTTCGTTTTCTGGCAGGTATGACCTGTGAGTTAGCAGGGTATGCCTGCTGAATTTGGGGACTGGGATATAGAGACAAGTAGGGAAAGAGAAGTTACTAAGGGATGTTCTGTGGGATCCACAAAAGATGCATGTAGGCTGCAGTAGTGTTCTGCTGCAGTTCTGGGGATGAGACTGGGGAATTGGGTCTGGAGAATCAGAGAGAGAATTAAAAGGACTTTAAAAAGAAATTATCCTGGATGAAGATGGTAGTTGGGAGACAGTTTTTCCAGGACAAAGGATCTTGAGGGGGTACTTGAGATAATGGCATCCAGAGAGAACTGCGTGGGCAGGTCTGAAAGCAGGTCATCAAGGAAAGGCTCAGTTGTTAGAACTGCAGCCCTACTCTGACAGATGGGAGTCATGAGGGACCACATGAGGTGCTCTGGCAGATGGGAGTCATGAGGGACCACATGAGGTGCTCTGGCAGATGGGAGTCATGAGGGACCACATGAAGTGCTCTGACAGATGGGAGTCATGAGGGACCACATGAGGTGCTCTGGCAGATGGAAACATGAGGAGTCACACAAGTCCCGAGAAGAGCCCCTGACAAAGTCAAGTTGTTCCTAGTCTTAGAGATGTACTTTCTTCTGGGAGGATGTCAGCAGGAAGTGTGCCTTTGGGCTTTGTTCAGAATCCACAAGAGAAGGGGAAAGGAAGTGAGTCACTTCCCTCTGGGTCAGGTAGTGTGTAAACTGCTTTACAATCATGCTCTTATCAGAAAAGAAACAAGCCATAAATACGTTTCTTTTTTTCTTTTACTTCTTCCTTCCTTTCTAACAATTGCTCTGGGAAGGAAAAGGGACCTTTGAAAAACAAAACTGGAAGACTAAGGATCATGTCATAGGAGGAGGCTAGCAGAGGTGAGACGGTCTTGCTATGGAGGCCAAGTTGATGCTGGACTTTCAATCCTACTGCTTCAAGCCTTCCAAATGATGGAATTATAGGCTTCAGCCCACGTGCTCTGCTGGAAAGTCATGCTCATCAATGAGGGTCGCCCCTACCAAAGGAGCACATTCTGGCATCCTACCATGTTTTGGAGAAATTAACTCTATGGATAATGAACAACAGAATCTTTAGATCAAACCAGGAAAAGATGAACTTTTCTTATGGTCATGATAGGAGAAAAGAGTGTTCAGCTGGGCAGCAGTGGTGCACACCTTTAATCCCAGTACTTGGGAGACAGAGGCAAGCAGATCTCTGAGTTTGAGGCCAGCCTGGGCTACAGAGTAGTTCTAGGACATCCAGGGCTACATTGAGAAACCCTGTCTCAAAACAAAACAAAACAAAAAAACAAAGAAAGAAAAGAAAAAAGAAAAAGAAAAAAGGGTGTCTGTCTAAGATTAGCTTAGCGGGCCATCCCCAGAATCATATGAGAGGGAGCCATAGACAGTCAAGGAAAGATATCCAGGCAAGTTAAGAGCATTTTTACATGAGATGGAAGGAGTATGGAGTCAAGACATCTATTAACACTATGTATTTATGTATTTAGTGGGAGTCATAATTAATGCCTGTGCACCTACAGCAATCTCACATCCCACCATTCTCATACTGTAAGTTATATATACACCTGCTGTGGAAAATACTTATCCTCTTTAGCCTAACCTGAATGTACAAAATGATGGCCTTGTCCTTGTGGGCTGGTCTGTAGAATTCGGACTTCATATGAAAAGAGCTGCAGAACATCTGAGTTCCAAGACATAAAGTCTTCCTCTGCCTTAGTCTACAGGAAGTGCCAATCTTACCTCTTTGGCACGACGATGGCCTGCCTCAGGTCCCTGACTAATGCCAAGCAGAATGTCAGTACAAGTCATATAGCCAAAGTGAAAACACGGTCACACTCTGTTTGTGGATTTGAACTGCAGCTAATGTAAGTGAGGAAAAGCAAAGTTTCCACCAGTTGTGTCAGGGTGAGAGCAGCGCTCCCCATCAGCAGGTCGTCCACTTGTTCAGACATCTTTCCTCTCAGGCTTAGATCCCCAGACCCGAGTAGTCTCTGGGAACCTCTGTAATTCCTTTGTTTCCACCTTTTATTCATGCACATCACATGTAAATGCAAAACAAAACCTCAGTATCCTTTTCAACCTGTTGCCTTATGCTGGCAGATGGGAAAGTCTAAAGTACAAAGCATTGTCTTTCTTAGTTTAATGCTTTACGTTGGAAAACAGGGACTTTAAATTACAAAGGTTGTTGTTATTGTTGCTGCTATGATTGCAAAGAGAACAGGTGTGGCTGAACACACCTATATTCCCAGCACTCAAGGGGTGGTGGCAAGAGAAGTGTGAGCTTGAGACCATCTTGGGTTACACAGTGAGACCATTTTTAAAATTAAAAACAAAATTAAAAGCAAAGGATTATAGAAACCTTATCATATCATAATGCTTGTACAATGATTTATAAGCCTTATCTTTTCTTGATACAATTTGTCTAAATTTAATGTAGTGATTCTAGGTCATATTCCTGTCAGTACAGTTTAGCTTTCTCCATTTTTTAAAATATGGGAGTATTCTAAAAATGGCCTGTTCGTAGAAATAGTAGATGTATAGTCAGACCAACAGTTGAGGAGGTGCCTAGTCCTGCACAAAAAAGACAGTTTTGTGACCTAAGGGGGTCATGCCTGGCAACAAGAGACCTTGAAATGAAGCACCACTGGGGGGAGTGACGCAGAACAAGTAGGTTTAGGACTGGCTGGTTTGTGGAAGCTTACTCAGCTGGGGGATAGAGGATGCAAAGTTCTCCAAGCTTTCCAGTACCCGGCCATGGGGTAGTTATGGCAAAGATAGCGGTGTGGGGTGTGGAATCCTGTCAAAAGACAGGGGGCTTAAGAGGTGGGGAGTGGGGGCTTTGGTGTTGTTGGATTCAACTTGAAAACTCACACTGTGAGGAGTAGTCCTCCCAAGTGTGAACAGAAGTCCTGGGAAGAAGCTGTGACTACAAAGGCTGGTTGACGGTCAGAGCTTCTGTGATGTGGTGAGATTGGAATGTTGAAAGTCCAGAGACAAATTATCTTGGGCCATCTTCAACCTCCTTAATAGCCACTTACTGTCCTCCTTTGTACCTGACCTGACAACTTTGTGACTATTAGGTAAATCCTTCAGAATTCGTAGACAGACCCTAGCTCCCACCAACCAGAAGGCTGGAACTGCTGCTATCAGTTGTCATCTGAGGCCTGCAGCTGAGACTCCTGCTTTTCCAGAACCTGGCTACTTGATGTTTCCACCAATGAATTTGAAAGTGTCTTGATCTATAACTTCCTTTGTTCTGTTACTGTAAAACTGCACAGAAATGTGACCATGCTGGGACATGACATTTGGGTGACCTGAATCTGTATTCCTGGGCCATGGTCACTCATATTTGGCTCCAGAATAAATTGTCTCTGTTGATTCTTTGAGGTAAAAGCTGTTTTGCTTTTCTACTGACAAAGGAAGAACAGAGTAATGATAGAGGCAGGAATCCTAGACTGTGAGGCAGACAGACCAATGAGGCAAGTCCCACAGAGACAGGAAGAGCAGATGTTACACTGAAAATGGGATTCATAAATTAACCTAATTTTTAAGCTGGATTTAGTGTTATTCTTTTAATCTAATGTGAAATTTTCTTTTATATTTAAAGACCCCTGGGCTCATTGGCCAGCCAGTCTAACCTACTTGGAAAGTTCTAGGTTAGTGAAAGGCTCTGTCTCAGAGAAAGATGGATGGTACATGAGGAGTGACATCTGAAGTTGTCTGCTCTCTTCACATGCACACACACACACACACACACACACACACACACACACACACACACTCACATGCACACACACACACATGCACACACATGTAACATGAATTTTAAAGGTACTTATTAATAAAAACAAACCTGATGCCAGGTATTGGGGTGAATGCTGGAAGATCAGAGAAGCAGAACAAGCCACAGCCACCTCACCTTGCCAATTCCTCAGCTGTTTCCTCAGACTGGAAGCCTCTGTGTCCTCATCCAGATGGATCTCAGCTGAACTGCTGCTCAAAAGCCTAAAAGCTTAACCAGCTCTAGTTCCTGATCCTCACGCCTTAAATACCTTTCTGCTTCCTGCCATCACTTCCTGGGATTAAAGGCTCTTGTTACCATGCCTGGCTGTTTCCAGTGTGGCCTTGAACTCATAGAGATCCTGACAGATCTCTGCATGCAGAGTGCTAGGATTAAAGGCATGTGTGCCACCATTTTCTGGTCTCTGTATCTAGTGGCTGTTCTGTTCTCTGAACCCAGATAAGTTTATTGGGGTGCACAATATTTTGGGAAACAATATCACCACACACAAACATGCACACACACATTCACATCACACACACACACACATGCACACACACTCACATGCACACACACGTGTACACACACGTGTACATACACACACACACACACACTCACATGCACACACACACACACACACGCACGCACTCACATGCACACACACATACACACATGTGTACATACACACACACACATACCCTACCATCTTTGAGGTTTTTACTTGTGCAGATGTTCTTCATTTCCTTTCCTCTTCTATGTCTTCTCTGGTTTTAACTGAATAATTCTGTGGTCAGGATTCATTTCTGTTCTCTGGTCTGTTGCTCATATTTCTTTTAAAAACATTTTGGGTTGGGGATTTAGCTCAGTGGTAGAGCACTTGCCCAGCAAGCGCAAGGCCCTGGGTTCGGTCCTCAGCTCCAACAAAAAAAAATAAAATAAAATAAAAGTGAAAATGATGGGTTGGAGAGATGGCACAGTGGTTAAGAGCACAGACTGCTCTTCCAAGGGTCCTGAGCTCAAATCCCAGCAACCACATGGTAGCTCACAACCATCTGTAATGAGATCTGGTGCCCTCTTCTGTGTACATAATAAATAAATAAAAATCTAAAACATATTTCTTTAAAAAAAAAAACATTTTAAAAGTCAGGTGTGGTGGCACATGCCTTAGTCTCAACATTCAATGTCAGCCTGGTCTACTGAGGATCTTCAGGCCACCTGGGCCCTGTGGTGAGACTTCCTCAAAAGAAGAAGAAAGGAAGGCAAGAGGAGAGAAGGAAGAGAGAAAGGGACTTCTACAACTGCCTGGGTTAAAATAAAGTTTTGTAACTAAGCTCGGCCCATGTTCCAGTGCCATGACACTGCTCGTGCTCCCAGCTCCTCCCTCCTACCTCTTTAATTGCCTGTATTTATTTTATTTACCCATGTGGTACAAACATCCCACAGACTGTCTTAGGTCAGTTGATCCATTTATCCTTCATTTTCTTCTCTTTTGATGCTCTTCTTGTTTTTCATGTATCTGCATTTCTGAACTACTCTGTATATGACAGACTTTCTTTTCTGGGCTGACCTTAAATTGAATGCTTAGAGTACAGGCAGGTCTGTGCATTAGAGCCTGCTGTGGGGCATACACCTGTAATACCAGTACCCAGAGGGGGGGCGCTGAGTCAGGAATTCAAAGCCAGTCTCAACTATAGAGGGAGTCTTAATTCAGCCTTGGCTAAACAAAACCTTGTCTCAAAACCAACTGTAAAAGAATTAAAACAAGGGGCTGGAGAGATGGCTCAGTGGTTAAGAGAGCCTGCTCTTCCAGAGGACCTGGGTTCAATTCCCAGCACCCACATGACAGCTTATAACTGTCAATAACTCCAGTTCCAGGGGCCTTGACACCCATGGCAAAACACCAATGCACATAAAATAAAGTAAAAAAAAAAAAAAAGAATTAAAACAAGAGAAAGACCCTCTCATAATTACAGAGCAGAACATCACTCTTACCAATTGTATACTTAAAACCATAGAGGAAATTAGTGTCAAACCTAAGGTTAACAAGTTTAATGAAGATATGATCAAAATGCATCATATACGTGTATGTAAAATTTCAAATAATAATTAAAAATATATTTGAAAAGAAAAAGAAACACAAGGAGCTGGGGGAAGGGCTCAGTGGGCAGAGCATTGACTGCCCAAGCATGAGGACTTTAGCACAGATCACTGGCACCTAGGTGAAAAGCTGGATCTGACTGTGGGCCTGCAACCCCCACGCTGAGGGGCAGGGGTGGGATGGGGGAGGAGTTGGTCAGCCAATCTAGCCAATCAATGAACTCCAGGTTCAGTCTCAACAAATAAGACACAAGTGTAGCAGGAAACTTAAAAGTTCTTATTAATAAAACTCAAACCCGAGGCCAGTTATTGGGGTGAATGCTGGAAGATCAGAGAAGCAGAACAAGCCACAGCTACCTCACCTTGTTAGTTCTTCAGGTGATCCTGTTTCCTCAGGCTGGAAGCTTCTGAGTCCTCCTCCACATGAATCTCACATGAACTGTGTTGCTCCAAAGCCTGAACGCTTAACCAACCAAATGTTTAACTAACTAAATGCTTACTCCTTAATTCCTGGTCCTCAGGCCTTATATACCTTTCTCTTTCTGCCCCAACTCCTGGGACTAAAGGTTGGGTTTCTGGGATTAAAGGCGTGGGTCACTAAATTTAGCTGTTTCTAAAGTGGCCTTGAACTCAGAGATCCGCTAGCCCTGCCTTCCAAGTGCTGGGATTAAAGGTGTGCACCACCACCGCCCAACTTCTGTTAAAGCTTACTCTTCCCATTTTCTAGCCACCATTTTTGACTTTGTTCTAGTGGCTGTCTGTTCTCTGACCCCAGATATGTTTATTTCGGGCAACACACAATATTTCAGGGAACACAATACCCACCACACACAAGTGGAAAGGGAAGGCATTTCACCAACTTCTGATGCCCATATGCAAACGGGCATACACACCACATAGAAAGCAAGGAAGGGAGGGGGAGGGTGGCAGAACAGAATCTCTTGGAGTTACCTTTGGGTTGTAGCAGGGTTGGAGGGCGTTTGAGCTAGACTTCTCCCTTGTAATCAACAACCAACGAAAACAAGACCTGCATCTGCAGGACACTAATTCCTGCTCAGAGGAATGAATCTCTGGCCCTAGGAGGAGAGCCTGAACTACCAAGAAGGTCATTGACTATATTAGCTAATTCTCTAGACCCACTTTTAGGAACCCTGAGCCTTATCACTCAGTAGATGATTTTCTGGAAAAGAACAGACATGTCATTCCCCTCCTAGAAGGGTCACATGAAACTGGCCTGTTAACAACCTAGACAGGAAATGTCCTTCAGGAAACATGTTTGTTCTAGAGACTTTAGAGTTATTCTAAAGCCACACATATTTAAAAATGGAACTCAGTTAGCATCTATTATTTACTATCAATAGAACTGTCTAGAAAAATGTGTGTGGACACCCTGGTCTCTTGGTTGCCTCACCACTTAAGAGTGTTCTTCCTTCCTCTGCAATCAAGTCAGTCTGTCTTCTACACCGCACTCATGTCTCATCTAAATTCCTTCAACAGAGATCACAAGGGCTGGAGAGTCTGGAGCAATGTCCTGGAGACAGACCCTTTAGTGCCAAGTCCTAGACCTTTCTAGGACTTATGGAAGATTTGTTATAGAAAGATATAGGTAAAGATATGGGTATGTAAAATCTCAATTTGAGCTGGGCCTTGTGGCTTATGCCTGTAACTTCCTCCAGCACTCAGGAGGCAGAGGTAAAAAGACTGCCATGACTTCAAAGGCCCTATCTTAAAAAAATGAAACAAAAACAAAAACATATAAATAAGTAATAAAAATCAAAGTGCTGTGGTTACCATTATCAATACTCACTTCGTCAGTAGGCATCTGTTTTCATTCACTGGTACTCACAGTCATCACTAGCAACATCCCCAACAACTTATATCTTCCATCATTGCATGACCTGGCCAACATTCATTCTGGATCCACTGAAGAGTTTGCTTTTTCTGTGTTTAAATTTTGATCACACCAAGCAGTGAGAGAAAAATAGCAAAATGGCTCAGATTGGTGCCGCAAATAACTCAAAGGTTTACTACCCCAAAAGCCTTTGTCTCTTGATCAGTTGTCTCTTGTTCTCCCCTAAATGTTTTCAAACTCTCCCCCTTCTCTTCCAGCCTTAGATCCCCTCCTCTGCATATGATACTTTCTATTATTTACAAGGACTCGGAGAAGCATCCTTGAGAAACCCACTGACCTCTGGTGACTCCGTAAAGGGAATGGCTTGCCAGGACACTTGGCCTTGGCTTTCTGGTTGCAACAGAATAGACTTCAGGTGTCCCTCTTCTTTCCAGCCAGTCTGAAACCCCTCTCTCTTTGGCCTCACCTGTAACTTGAGCCCTCTTTATTCCATGTGTTCCACTCTTGTCTTTCTTTGCTTTTGCTTTTTTGAGACAGGGTTTCTCTGTGTAGTTTTGGAGCCTGTCCTGGATCTCGCTCTGTAGACCAGGCTGGCCTCGAACTCACAGAGTTCACCTGGCTCTGCCTCCCAAGTGCTGGAATGAAAGGCGTGTACCACCACCGCCTGGCTATTCTTGTCTTTCTTTCCCACATCTCAGTCTTATCTTTTCTGATCTACCATATCACCATCCTCTTTTAAGCCATTTTGTACAAAGTCATATGCTTTGTAAACACTGATTATGAGTCTTATGTATTTCTCTTAACATAATAATCTTTAATCTATCCATTTTCTTGCAAATGCCAAAGTTTCCTTTTTTATATATGCAGTTGAATAAAACTCTGGATGTGTACTACAATTTTTTGGTGATGAACCTTGTTCCATATCTTTGTCATGGTGAGTTGTGCATTGCTAAATATGGGTGTGTAAGTATCTCCATGGGTGCTTACAGAATCTTTTGGGTTTATTCCTACTGCTGATGTAGCTAGATCATATGGTAGTCATATTTTCAGTTTTTGATGAGTCCCATATTGATTTTCATAGTGGCTACATCTATTCATGTTCCTCTACTCACATCACTGCTACAACTTTTTGTCATTTGTTTTCTTTATGACAGCCATTCTGCCCTCAAAGCACTATTCATTTTCACTTCTCTGAAGAATAAGGATATTCAAAAATTTCAAACATTTATTGGCCATTTGTATTTCTTATGTTCAATCCATTAACTCATTTATTTATTGGGTGGGAGGGTAGAGTTTAACCACTAGAGCCTCTAAGTATCTAGATCTTAATGCCCGACCTGCTGTACAGTGGGCAAGGCTTCCCTCCAACCCTGCAGGCTGCTCACTCTGCAGACTGATCTTGTGTTTGAGGCAGACAGTCCCACTCACCATCTCTTGAGATGACTTCATGCTGCTGGAAGCCTTTCCAGAAAGTCCTGGCTTGAGCTTGTACCTTGAAGTGCTTTCTTCAAGTAGTTTCAGAGTTCCAGATCTTACATAAAGGTCTTTGATCCGTTCTGAGTAAATTTTTGTACAGAAATAAAGTTTTACTTTTGGCCTTTTATATGTAGAAATCCAGTTCTCCTGGCACCATTTCTTGAAGAGGCTGTCCTTTACAAAGTAGGCCTTTGACACCTTTGTGCTAGGTATTTTATTTCTGGTTCTCCTCATTCTATATTTTAAATTCTAATTCTAGTCTATTCATCTGAGTGTGTTTCTATATGAATTTTATGATTTTTTTTCTACTTCTGTAAAGGATGTCATTTGAATTTTGAGGAGGGTTGTATTGAATCTGAAGCTCACTTTGGTTAATAAAATAGTTTGATGATATTAATTCTGCCAATCCAACACATGGGAGAATTTTCCATCTTTTAGTATTTTCTTCAACTTTTGTTTCAATGTCTTAACTTTTCATTGTAGAGGTCTTTCACCTCTTGATTAGGCTTATACCTGTTTTCTTTTTTTTTTTTTTTTTTTTTTTTTTTTTTTTTAACTATTTCAAGTGGGATCTTTGCCCCTGATTTCTTTCTCAGACAGTTCATTACTGGCATATAGAAATGCTACTGGGTTTTATATGCCCATTTTGTATCCTACCACTTTGCCTAGTCTTTGTCAGATCTAAGAACTCTCTGGTAGAGTCTTTAGGGTCTCTTGAGTGTCATGTCATCTGCAAATAGGGATAGTTTAACTTCCTTTCCTATCTGTATCCCTCTTATTTTTGCCTCTTATTCTAGCCAAGACCTCAAGCACTATACTGAATAAAAGCTGAGAAAGTGGACATCCTCATCTTATTCCTGACTTTACAGAAGATGCTCTAAGTTTTTGCTGCTTAGTATAATGCTGGCTATAGGCTTGGTGTATACAGCCTTTATTATGTCGAGGTGTGTTCTTTCTATTCTTAGCTTCCTTGGAACCTTTACCATGAGGTGAACTTATCAAGGTCCTTTCCTCCACTGATTGAGTTGGTCATACAATATAATTTATGTCTTTTAGTCTATTTTACATATCATTTATCAATTTGCATATGTTGAACCATCCTTGCATCATTCTATAATGAAACCAACATGGCCATGAGGTATGATCTTCAATTCGGTTTGCAGGACTTTTTGTATCTATATTCATCAGAGAACTTGGCTTACAGATTTGTTTCTTCATTGTTGCTATCAGGATAATGCTAGCTTTGTGGATCGAGTCTTGTAGTGTTCCTTCCCTTTCTGTTGTGTGGATCACAGTTTGTTGACTATTTAAAAGTTGGATAAAATTCAGGAATAAATTTATCTGTGCTGGACTTTTCTTTGTTAAGAGCCCATTACTGCTTTAATCTCACTGCTTGTTAGGTATTCAAATTGGTTTATAGCCTCTTGATTTAAGTTTGGTAGGTCAGACATGTCCAGGCATTCATTTCTTCTATATTTTGCAAGATTTGGGACTATGAGTTTTCAAATCTAATGATCATCTAGATTTCACTGGACTCTGCTTTAGTTGCTATTTTCATCTCTCATATTATTAATTTGGGTTTCTCCTTTCTTTCTGTTGGATTGGCTAGCAGGGCTTACCAGTCTTGTTTATTTATTCAAAGACATGGCACTTTGATTGATTTTCTTTTAGTCTCTGTGTTTAATTTTCACCCCTACCTCTTTTTATTACTTGTTGCTGCCTCCTGATTTGAAGTTTGGGTTTGACATGCCTTTGTTTTTATGGTGCTGGGAATTTAACTTAGGGTCCATACATATTAAGCAAGTATGCCATCACTGAGTTATTTCTACTCTTGTTCTTATTTTTCTAGGACCTTGAAGTATGTCACTATATTATTTATTTGAAACCTCTGACTTTTTAATATGATCATTCTTTTTTTTTTGACCTGAGGATTGAACCCAGGGCCTTGCGCTTGCTAGGCAAGTGCTCTACCACTGAGCTAAATCCCCAACCCTAATATGATCATTCTTACCTACATATTTCCTCTTAGCAGCCTTACCTATGTCCCAGAGGTTATAGTAAATTGAGCTTTTGTTTTCATTTGATTCTGATCATTTTAAATTTTACTTCCTGGTTTCTTCAACAATTTGATGGTCATTCATAGTGTGTCATGCAGTCTTGAAGTATTTGTGTGACTCCTGTGGCCTCTCCACATGTCTTTTTATTGCACCAAGAAGCCGTATGTTGGGGTTGGGAATTTAGCTCAGTGGCAGAGCACTTGCCTAGCAAGCGCAAGGCCCTGGGTTCAATCCTCAGCTATGAAAAAAAAAAAAAAGAAAGAAAAAAAAAGAAAAAAGAAAAAGAAAAAGAAAGGGGGGGGTAGGGGATTTAGCTCAGTGGTAGAGTGCTTGCCTAGCAAGCACAAGGCCCTGGGTTTGGTCCTCAGCTCTGGCAAAAAAAAAAAAAAAAAAAAAAAAAGCCATATGAAAGCTGGGCAGTGGTGGTACACGCCTTCAATCCCAGCAATTGGGAGGTAGAGTTTGAGGCCAGCCTGGTCTACAGAATGAGTTCCAGAATAGCCAAGTCTACAGAGAAACCCTGTCTGGAAAAAAACAGAAACAACAAACAAACGAACAACAAAACATATGGAGTGATTGATCTAGCCTCCATAGGGTTGTGTGATACACACTGTAATGTTTGTTCAATAACCAACCCCAATGCATCTCTCAGAATTCATTTCCATAGTTCAGCAACATATGATTACAAATGTTTGGGGCTGACAGTGCATCATGATAGCATCATATCTAAAAGGGGGGGGGCAAGCAAACAAAAAACAATAGGGGCTATTCTGACTTTTATGTCAGTTTGAGATAGTTTCAAACTGAAAGCACTGAAAAATAGTCAAGGAATATATGCTTCTGATCATATTCTGGTATGGTAGTAATAACTGAATGGATTATGAAAAACAGCAGTCATAGTTTTTACAACACTAGCTTATATCACTTTTCTCAATTTTAAGAGATAAAATACTCATTGATCCTGTGGTCATTCCTTTTGTTTTATTTAAAGTGAAACTTAACTATATTTATCTTTGAAAAAGATTTAAAATACAAGTGTTGAGGCTTTTTGAAAATGAAAACACTGAACCTGGACATTAACAATGTGTTAAACCTCAAGGGAACACAAGTTGAAAGACAGATGCTTTTAAAAACCAAAAAGTTTGAGCTGGAGAGATGGCTCAGCAGTGAAGAGCACTGGCTGCTCTTCCAGAGGACCTGGGTTCAAGTCCCAGCACCCATATAGCAGCCCACAACTGTCTGTAACTCCAGTCCCAGAGGATCTGGCAGCCTCATATAGATACACATGTAGGCAAAACACCAATGCACATAAAGTAAAAATAAATCATAAAAATGCTCTTGCACTTTAAAAAAAAAAAAAAAAAAAAAGCCTGACAAGTCGTTTCCAGAATTATAACCTCAGTAGGCTTTTCTTTTTTTGTTTTCTTCAAACATTGCAGTTTTAAACTAGCCATACCTAAAATCCCAGCATTCAGGAATCTGAGGCAGAATAGTGAGTTCCAGGCCAGACTGGTTTACATAGTGAGACTCTGCCAAAAATAACTTTTTATGGCTTTGCTAGAAACATACCTATGCTAAACAACTTATTAAGTTCTTTCTGTTAGGCTTTAAATGGGCAAAGTTCTTAAGTTGTGGCTCAAACACTGTGAAGAGGCAGAGATCAATAAACACACACAGAGACAGATGTTTGGAAATTGTTTCAGTGTCTCCTTCCCCTTCTGTGTTCTCTCCTGCTTCTATGACTTGGATGTGTGGTAAAGTCATTTCCATTTCTACTAAGATTTCTTAATGTCTTTTCAAGGACATACACAGTTCATACATTCAAAAGTTCTAACACATTTATTTTTGTTAACTAACTACTTAGCTGGAAAAGCAGTCACCTCTAAGCCTGGCTGGGTTCTAATTGGGAAGAAAGTTTACCTCCTTGCATTTGGAGTGTGGACAGGGAGCAACACCGGGAGGCTCAGCACTTGCCTAGCCTATGTGAGATGTTGGGATCAGCTCTGGGTACCACAAAGAGCATCCTGCAACATTGTATGGCCCCTGGGAAAAAGCAACTGAAGCCTTCCACAAGGACCTCAGCTTCTGACTGCAGGTGTGTTCTTGTGAGGTCCCTGAAAGCAAACCCCACACAGAGTAAGAACATGTAGGAGAACAAAAACAGGAAAGATCCCAGCCATATCCATAAAAATTCAATTTTTGTTGTTCCTCAAGACAGGGTTTCTCTTGTCCTGGAATCCGCTCTATAGACCAGAATGCCTCAAACTCACAGAAATCCATGCCTGCCTCTGCCTCCCCAATGCTGGAATTAAAGGCATATGCTACCATGCCCAGCAAAATTCAATTCTTCTCCCACCTCCACCAACCCCTGCCAGGGTTTCTATGTGTAGTTTTGGTACCTGTCTGGGATCTCACTCTGTAGAACAGGCTGGCCTCGAACTCACAGAGATCTGCCTGGCTCTGCCTCCCAAGTGCTGGGATTAAAGGCCTGTACCATCACCACCTGACAAAACTCAATTCTTTTTAAAAAGATTTATTTTTATTATATGTATATAAGTGTTTTGTCTGTGTGTGTGTATGAATGTATGCATTTATGTGCACTTGGTGTGCCTGGAGCCAAAGGAAGCCTGAAAGAAGGAGATGGAGTTACCAATGGGTTGCAAGCCCATGTGGATGCTAGAAACCAAACCCAGGCTCTCTCCAGAGCACACAGTCCTCTTACCCACCAAGCAATCTTCAGCTCCAAAACATAATTCTTAGTATGAATAAAATTAGTCAAGTATGTTTGTTAAATCCAAACATTATGACATTCTATATAGAGGACTTGCGCATCTGTAGATGTTGGTACCTACTGATTTCCAGAACCAACCCCCCATTGGTACCAGAGGACAACTGTAATTAAAGCAGAATGGACAGCCCAGGCAGTGGTGGCACATGCCTTTAATCCCAGCACTCAGGAGGCAGAGTCAGGAGGATCTCTGTGAGTTCGAGGCCAGCCTGGTCTACAGAGCGAGATCCGGGACAGGCACCAAAGCTACACAGTAAAACCCTGTCTCGGAAAAAAAAAAAAAAGAAAGAAAGAAAAAAGAAAAAGAAAAAGAAAATGACAGAATGGACAAAGATGTCACAGAAGCCTAGAGCTGGAGCTCCTAATGACTGTGAACCACCAATATGGGTGCTGGGAACCAAACTCAGGTCCTCTCAAGAGCAGCAAGTGCTCTTTAATACTTTATTGTTGAACAATTTCCCCAGCCCCAATAGCCCCAATTTGTAAATAGAACACTTCTTCAATGTTCTGTTGTAGATAATAGTATACTAAATATTAGCTTTTCCTTTACTATTTTTTATTTCCCCTTATGTTTAAATTAATAGTAAGAGAAACTTTCGTGTTTTCACAAAAATTTTACAGCTCATGGACCAATCATAATTTCCCCAAAATCATTTTGATGTTCTAAGTTTATATGATCATTTTCTTTAGTTTAATGGGTTAATAATATAACTATAAGGTATACAACTTCCAAATACTGGGAGAAGAAAATAATTGAAAAGCTGCTTAAATGTATTTAATGGTTTTCCAGATATAACACCAAAAGCAGAGGAAACAAGAACAAAAACAGACATATAGGACCACATTAAAGTTGAATTTCAGAGAAATGACAATCAACAGAGTCACTTCATACACAAAAACTAAGTCAATAACCTAGGCCTAGAGTTACTGATTTATAGTCTATAATCTATAATCCCCAGTACTCCAAAGGCTGAAGTAGAAAGAGCAATAGTAGTTCAAGGCCAGCCTTGGCCATCTAGCAAGTTGAGACCAGTTTGGGCTACACAAGACACTGGCTCATTAAACAGAAACAAACAAGGGAAAACAAAACAAATTAACAGAAAACAAATGAGAGAACCTACAGAGTGGGAGAAAATACTTGCAATGATATAGCTGGTAAGGAGTTAATATACACAAAGAACTCATAATTAAGTAGCAAAACTCAGAACATTGTAACCACCACCACCAAAAAAATTGGCCTGGGGCTGGGAAGATTGCTCAGTGGTTAAAAGCACTGTCTGTGAAAGCCTGAGAACCTGAATACAAAACCCAAAACCTACATAAAAAGCCAGATACCATGGAACAACACATCTGTAATCCTAGTATTCCTATGGTGAGATGAGAAATGAAGAGAGAATTGCTTGGAAGCTCCAAGTCATCTAGCCTGGAGTATGCAGCATGACCACAGAACAAGAGACCCCCAACTCACCCGAGGAGAAGGTGAGGACTCCTGAAACTTGCCCACTGACCCCTGCATGGACAGTGCATAGAACACACTTTTTTAAAAATGGGCAACAAGTGTCCTATAGCTGCAACTCCACCATTCAGGAGGCAGAGGCAGAATCTAAGAATGAGGACAGCCCACAAGATGGAACCCATGCTTGGTGCCAGCTTTGAGCCAAGAACCTGTTGCTAGATAGGTCATAGGCCCTACAGGAGAATCAGCTACTATTTTTCTGCTAGATGGGCACAGTATTAAACTACTCCTAATGACTTGTCATTATATTCATACATCAACGCATTTCTCAGTTCTCACCTGAGAAGCTTTTTGCAAAAGATGGTAATTAATCGAGACCCATGACTGTCCAAGGTAGAGAGACCCAGAGACTGAAACGTTCAGCCCCAAAAGGAACATATATACCACACACACCCCTTAAGGCTCATAGATCATTGAGAAAGTGGGGTCTGAAGAAGCAGAAGAGCAAGATCCAGAAAAGGTGGATAGCTACAAGGAAACAATGTCTTCTGGACATAATAGGGCAGCTGGACGTATGAACTTAACAGCAGTTGCAAAAGCATGCACAAGACCTGTACAAGCCCAAGCCCAAGCCAGAGTAAATCCCATCATGGAGATTGGAGTTGGGCATAAAATCCCACTTCCAGCCATGGGTATTGACAAATGATGGCTGCTGGGAGAGAGAGACATTTTCTGTAAGAGTGCAGACCCTGGTGAGTTCACCCCACACTCCAATGGAAGAGCACATATGCAAGAATATTTGGGCAGCACAATTTGGCCTTGACAGGTTTAAATTACAAAGGACACAAAGATGGATGGGTGAGGAATGGATAGTGGATCTGGGAAGAATTTGGGGAGGAGATACCAAAACACATTGTACAAAACTTTCAAAGGAAAAAACAAGTGAAGTTACTTTAGCTAACAGCTAATCTAGCTAATCTGTACTATAGTAAGGCCCCATCACAAACAAATCAAATGGGATGGAAGTAGGTAGGGTATGTTAAAAAAAAAAAAAAAAAAAAAAAAGAATTTGGGGTCTGGAAAGATGGCTCAGAGGTTAAGAGCACCAACTGCTCTTCCAGAGGTCCTGAGTTCAATTCCCAGCAACCACATGGTGGCTCACAACCATCTGTAATGAGATCTGGTGCCCTCTTCTGTATACATAATAAATAAATCTTTAAAAAAAAAAAAAAATCTGAACAGACCTTTCTCCAAAGAAGACATATTAGACAACAAAGAGGTGAAAAAATAGCTAACTTCACTAATTACCAAAAGAATACAAATCAAATCATAGTAGGAGGTATAACCTGACATTCATTAGAATGCCAGGTATAAAAACCAACAGCTAGGTGGTGGTGGTGGTGGTGGTGGTGCACACCTTTAATCCCAGCACCCAGGAGGTGGATCTCTGAGCTTGAGGTCAGCCTGGTCTACAGTTTGAGTTCTAGGATAGACAGCCAGGGCTACACAGACAGACCCTGTCTTGAAAAACCAAAAACCAAACAAAAATAACAAGTATTGGCAAGGACACAGAGAAGTTGGAACACCTTGTGAGAATGGAAAATGGTACAATAGCCATGGAAAACAGCATTGGATTTCTCAAAAAAATAGAAACATCATACTTCCTAGCAATCTCATTTCTCATTGACATACACCTTGAAGAATGGAAAGCTGTATCTCATGCATGTTTGTACATGCATGCTCACTGCAGCATCAGTTGACAAAAGGTGGGTACAACCAAAATCAACCAGACAAATGGAGAGACTATCATGCATACATATAATGTAGTTTCCCAGTCAGGTATGATGGCACAAGCTTGTAATTCTAGAATTCCTGAGGCTGAGGCAGGAGGATTGCCATGAGTTTGAGGCCAGGCAGGATTAAACAGTAAAACTCCCTTAAACACCGAAAAGAAAGAAAAAATCCTGCCATGTGACATGCCATGGATGGATCTCAATGCCATTATGCTAAATAAACAGGATTGTAGGATTCTGATTATATGAGGTATCTTAAAATAGTCAAACTCACAGAAATAGAAAATGAAATGGTAGGTGCCAGGGGCTAGGGGCTAGGGGCTAGGGAAGAGGATTAGTGTTTAAAGGCTCAGAATTTCAGTTTTAAAAAAGGGAAAAGTTCTGGTGATGTTACAGTATTAATATAATTACTATTGAACTTCTTAAAACCATTTTTCTCTATAATTTTATTAAGATATTCATACAAATATACAATGAAATATAATCAGATGTAATCTCCATTTTCCAATTCCCTCATTTCTCCCCCAACTTCATCTTTTTGTTTTGTTTTTGATAAACCCACTAAGCATGAGGTACTGGGCCATCCATTAGAACAAAGGAAACCTTCCAGAGGAACTCTCAAGAGTAATTCTCCTTCACTCAGCAGCTATCAACTGCCAGTATCTCTTCAGTTCAGGATGGGGCCTGGACAGTACCTCCCCTTTCTACGTGCCAATTTTGGCTAGCTTGATCTTGTTAAGGGCTTATCTCTTACTGGCCACAGGAATGGCCCAGTGGCTGGGAGGACTTGTTTCGTTAAAAGGACTGGGGTTCAATTGCCAGCACTTTCCTGGCAATTTACAACTACCTCTAACTCCAATTCAAGGGATTCACCAACACTCTCTTCTAACCTCTCTGAGCACCAGGCACACTGACATACATTCAGGAAAAACTCTCTTAACCATAAAATTAAGTTATCTTCTAGCATACATATATGTATGTACATATGCTAAATGAAATACTCTGAGGGGAGTGAGCGGTCATACATGAAATACAAACACCACTGGCAATCCTTAAAGCTAAGCTCTAACAGCTCACTATACCATTGTGTATGTTTGAAGCTTTCATTTCTAAGAGAATTTTAAAAAATCAAGATAATGAAATTGAAAAATAAATGCTAGGCAAGACAGTTAAGAAAAGGACACACAGAAGCAGCAGGCCCTCTAGAAGGCCACATAGCTAACAGGAGTCCCAGAAGAGAGATATGGCAGATAGATGGCAGAACTCCAGGACAGACGTTGTGTACATCAGAATACCTTTGCACTCTCATGATGGTGGGAACATAAATGCAGTCATTTAAAGGCAACATTTTGGTTATTTTACTGAAAATGAAAATTTACACAATCTATGACTGAAAATTTCTCTTAAAATATCCCAGAAAGACCTAAGTAGGCCCACTGAATGTGGGTGACGGTCATGTGGCTTGATCTGTTTGTGGGGTCCCTGGCAGCAGGACCAGAACTTATCTCAGGTGCATTAACTGGCTTTTTGGGGCCCACTCCCTGTGATGGGATACAATGGGGAGGGGCCTGATACAATAGGGGAGGGGTTAGGCTCTCCTTCAACTTGGTATGCCAGACTTTGTTGACTACCATGGGAGGCCTTACCCACTCTGAGGAGTGGATAGAGAGTGAGATTCCAGGACAGGCATAGAAACAAAAAAAAAAAAAAAAAAAAAACCCACCACCAAACAAGCCCAGCCTCAAACACTAGTCAAGTGGTAGAACACTGGTAAAAGTTCAGTACTCAATAACCAGCTTCTGGATAAGAAATTCTATCAGTTGAGTGCACACATCCACAGTGCATTAAATTCAGAAATTTGACTTCTAGTAATACTTTCTTACACATCCAAGTGGGAAGACACTATTACAAACATTTAACTGAAATTGTGCTTTGAATAGCAAATTCCTTAAAAATATCTAAAAGACTTAAGAGGAATGAGGCTAAATAAAGGTATTCATGCAACCTAATATTTATAGGAAAGAATGAGGCACATGTAGATTTACATGTGCAGAGAAAAGCTGCAGATATGCTACCATCAGATCACACACAAATATGAAATATTCAGCCAGAGTAAAAAATTAAGAAATCCTTGAATTTGTGGCAATATAGATGAAACTGGAGGACAAAATATTAAACGAGGCACAGAAAAATACTGTATGTTCTCTCATGTATGGAAGCTAGAAAGTTAATTTGTCTAAGTAGAGACAATAGGTCACCAGAGGCTAAGAAAGGAAAGAATGGAGAAATATTGGATAAGCTGTCCAATATTGGATAGTGACACTGGAGTAAGTTAAAGCCTTTAACAGCACACTAGAGTGACTTTCAGAATAACTTCTATTTTACGAAGTATGAGTGACATTCATACTTCACAGATTCACAGCATAAAGAAATGGTGCTTTTAAGTAGATGCAATTTCAAACTACCTTGATTTCATCATACATGGAATCACACTATGTCTACGTACTGTTTATATAAATTAAGTCTAAAGACTAGCACATGAGAGGCCTTCAGTTTTGATTCCCAAAAACAAAATGAGAATCTCTAGAGTGATGAAAAAATTACATAATTTACAATTTTAGTAACACAATTGGGGGGGGTTTAAATTAATGAAAAATAGAAATGTGAAGTGAAAATAACTTTTTTGTTAAATGTTTAACATGTTAAAATGAACAGGAATTTGTTTGACCTGATTTACTCCGAAAGTAAAATATGCTATTACTGGGATGAAAATAAAGGTTCATTTCACTTAATTTCAAAAGGTAAAACCTCACTTGCGGATACGTTCTCCAGTTAGACCTGCCCCACACCTTTTCCTCTGAGGACAATCCAGTTAGAAACCTTGTAACTGGGGTCTGAAATATAGTTCTCAAAGAATCCTTTCAAGTAACTAATACCACTGGCTAGCTTGTTCTCTGGAAATCCATGCCCATAGCAAAGTGTCTCAGACAGAATTCAAGTACCCATACAAGCATTTATAGCAGTAGTTAGTCACCAAAGAATTTAAGGCAGTCTCTTGTAACTTGATCCAGCCTTCCAATCCAAGAATCTTAATTTGGAATTTAACTCTGCAGACAAACTTTCCACTCATCATCCTTTGCCTGTTTTATTTTACATCCACAAACCATACACATAAGGCCCCAGGGATGTCAGGTGCAGAAATGGGATACTACAAATGAAGTGGCTTCAATTCCTTTGGAAATTTCTAGGTCACATTTCTAAAAGGCAGTGTGTTCTGAATCAGGGAAAGTAAATTCTACTTATAACTCATTCATACAAGATTCACATAACCATGATTTATGGCTATTAACTAGTTAGCCTTCCTTCTTAGATTCTTAAGGTCCTAAAAGTTTTTTTTTTTTTAATCTTAATAAAGTATATTGAAAACTTGAAGGAATTAAATTTAAAATGTCCCAAATTTTGTTTTTGGACTGGGTCTTACTATGCAGCCCTGGCTGGCTGAAACTTAATGTAGACTAGATTGACTTCACTTTAATAGTCCCACTTGCTTCTGCTGGGATTAAATGTTTGCATTGCTACACCCAGTTTGCAAATTTTTAAAGCATTAGTTTTGATCCATGCTCTCATACTAAATGAAAACAAGCCCAGCTTCAAAAACACCAAAAAAACAAACAAAAACTGGGTGGCAGTGGCACACACCTTTAATCTCAGCACTCAGGAGGCAGAGCCAGGTGGATCTTGAGTCAGAGGCCAGGCTGGTCTACAGAGTGAGATTCCAGGACAGGCATCGAAACAAAAAAAAAAAACCCACCACCAAACAAGCCCAGCCTCAACACTAGTCAAGTGGTAGAACACTGGTAAAAGTTCAGTACTCAAAACCAGCTTCTGGATATCTCTAGTCCTTATGTAGCATGCTAACTTCCCTATCTTAAGACCTACTGTGAAATCTAGGTTAACAGTGAGTTTTAGGATGTTTTTTCAGTTGATCACATGACCAAGGGATTCAAGTTTTACATGGGATTAGGTGGTTCAGTGGGTCAAACAATGGTATATGCATGCTTGAGTTCAAGTCTCAAAAAACAAAAGTGGGGCTAAAAGAGCGAGCCTTTGAGTACTTTGACAAACTCTGCCACCCTTTCACAAAGTAACTGTTAAAGCAGAAAAGCAAACTGGAAAAGATCTAATTTCACTTAGTACATGGTCTTTGTATATCTTTACATTAGTAAGGTTCTATAAGACTTAAAGCAAGCTAGGCTTAGTGCCTAGGCACGGCCTGGGATGTAGACCCAATTTCAAATAACCTAGTCTAGCCAAGGAAGCAAAGGCAAGCAGATGTATTTCTGTGAGTTGAGGCCAGCCTGGTCTACATAGAGGCCCTTTCCCAAACAAAAACCCCCAGACTTAAGGGTCAAGTAATCAACTGCTCTGGCATCAACCTAATTTAACCTATAAACTGGTTTAGTGCTCTAGAACCTAACTTTTTCACTTGGCCAATTTCTCAGCACACCTCTAAGTAGTTTATAGCTGAATTGCTTGCTCAGCAGTTAAAACACTTGTTCTCTTGCTGAAGGACTCAGGTTTAGTTTCCAGCACTTACATGGTGGCTCAAAATCATCTATCTACAGTCCCAGGTAATCTGACACCCTCTTCTAATCTCTGCTGGCACCAGGCACCCTGCACACATATGAAACAATCAAAACATCAATAAAAATTTTTAAGAACCTGTTTTCTGAATGAAGGCCAACAAAATAACAAGTGATCAAGTCAATTTATTTAGAGTTGACTTAGGCATCCGCAATAGTGACTTCAACCTCCACTCCTGGCTCAATACTGATGGAAGTAATCTGTTTAACGATCTCGGAAGGACTGTGTAAGTCAATGAGTCGCTTGTGGATTCTCATTTGGAAACGATCCCACGTCTTGGAACCTTCACCACAAGGTGTTTTTCTTGTAGTGATTCTCAGTGTCTGCAACAAAACAAAACAAACTGTAGTGTACTTCTACACCGTTTCCCGTACACTAACAGGCTTCGGATAGCAGCAACTTTCACAAGACAGCAGTACCCTTGGAGTTTGATTTAATAAGGCCTCATATCCAACCACCACCATCAGGTATTTGGCACCTAGTACAGGCTAAATTGTACTAATTTCCTTTAAGAATTCCTTTGGCACCCAAACCCCGAAACACCACCTGTTCTATACACCACTAGAAGATTCTGTCATTTACCTTGGTAGGCATGCGCACCGGTCCTTTCACCTTCAGATTCTTTTCCTTTGCGCCTCTGATCAAGTCCGCACACACTGCAGATAAGCAAACAGTCTTTCAGTGAATTCAAAATGACCGAAGCCGCCGTAAGGACCTTAGCCCATCGGCTCAGAATAGCGTATAGGAAACATCACTGCAATTCAACACAGTAGGGTCTCCTCATCGCCGACCGCCCCCCAGCCACCGTGCAAAAGGCACGACGGGAACGCCCGGAGCCGCTGTACTGACCCTTCTCCAGCGACTTCACGTTGCGGCTGGTGAGCGTGATTCGAATTCGGTGAATCGCCACCTCGGGCTCCACGGGCGTCTTTCCGGTATCTTTAAAAGCCTGTGATCAGGCAGGCGGAAAAACAAACAGCGGAGCGTAAGTCGCGGCCCACTCACGACACAGACGCCACCGGGACCCTCTCCCGGGCCGCGGCGGGAGCCCTCTCCGGGGTCCGCGCTCGCGGCGCCCGGGACCACGAGCCCCGCAGCCGCCCAGGCCGCGCGGCGCCGTCCCCCGCCTCACCATGGCTGCGGCGCGGCTTCCTGACCGACTTGTTCCTCAGCAGGAGCGAACAGCGGTGAGTCAGGACGGGAGCAGACCGGCGGAGCTCCGCGGCACGCAGCACCACGCCTCAGAAAGGAGCGCGCCGCGGTCGGCGCGCGCTTATATAGCACGCTCGCATCCGGGTCCCTCGCGCCCCGGAACAGGAACCGCCGCACCCACGAAGAGGCGGTGGCGGGAGGCCGGGCTGCAAGGCCACCGAGTTGGCGGGAAAAGTGAGCGCGCACACGCGCGCCCCCCGCCGGCTGGGCGGAGTCACTGTCCTAACCCGGTGGATTGGGCGGCTAGAACCTGGGAAACTCCTGTCTCCCGCAACATGCTTCCCGTGCACACCCAGATCAGCGTGCTTTTGTCTCACAAGTGAACGACTTTTCTGGGTTTAACTGGCACGGGCCTTGGGGAAGAGCGACCTCGACAAGCCAGGTGTTTGAATTTATTTACTTGGTACTGGAGATGGAAACCAGGGATCAGCAGGAAAAAGCACTCAAACCACGAGCCTGACACTCCGAGTTCGATCCTGTGCAAGCAGAGACTGGATTCCGGAAAGTTGTCATCTGACTTCCAATCGACATCTGTAGCACCTACCCCACAGCCACTCCTCATTAATATCTAAAATTACATTTTAAAAATTATTCGGAAACTTTTTCAGAGCTGAAATACCCTTTTGTGATATTTGTGCTTTGGGCTTTCCAGAACAGTGGAAATGTCTGTATCTGCTGGGAAAGACACGAGTTTAGTGTCAGTTAAGAGAAGGCGAACTCCAGTCCCAGGGCTCTGTCGGGTCACAGGGCATTGTACCTGCAGCTGGGCCTGGGACCCGTGTGCCCAATTTAACACATTCTCTCCTCTATGTTGCGATGAAGCAATGTGTATTGGCTAAGACCTCCGAGGACTCCTTAGAACAGAGCATCTGTTCATAATAAAATCCGTGTCCAACTACAGCGGAAGGAAAGCCAAGCGAGGTCAAATGCCCTGAGAAGCAGAGGAGGGTGCAGGTTCCTCTCCCACTCCTCGAAAGGATAAGGGCATAGTCAAACAATGTAAACAAGGAGGTGGATTTAGGACGAGACAAGAGAAAATGACATTAGTTTGCAATTGAAAGTTATTTGCTCAGACCTGCAGACTGGTGAGGGACTGAGCACTGATCCCCTCCAACCTTTTAAAGACATTCTCTTCTGACCTTTGGGAGAGAACTATACTTGCATTGGCTATATCAGCATTGGCTCACTTGCTTGGTGATAATTCAAAACTGGCCTCTGACTTACATTGCACATGTTGTTTTGCTATCATTGAACAATTAAGGTAAGTATTAAAATTAGATTTTCCAAGTTCAAGTATTTTTAAATAGAGTCCATTGACTGCAAATACTCTACTAGTAGATTTCACAGCAGAAAACAAACCTGAAATCTGCATTTTTTTTTTCTTGCTTATTTGCTTTGCTTTTTTGAGACAGGGTCGTACTAAGTAGTCTTGTCTGGCCTGGAATTTACAGAGATCTACTTGACTCTGCCTCTGGAGTGCTGGGATTAAAGGAATTGGTCACCATCCCAGCTAAGACCTGCATTCTTATTTTAATAGCTGTAACTTCAATGAAACTTTAAATCTGTTTGATGTATTTATAGGGTTATCTGCAACAAATAGACAGATGCATAATAGCCTAGCTTCCTGAGATGTGATCTGTATTGGTATCAAGAGTAGTTGCATCTTCAGAGGCCTGTACAGCAATCCTCCAGAGTTGTCCAGATACTCAACAGAGTGCTTAGGAAGTACAATTATAAACTTTTTAGTAGCCCACGATGGTGTCAAGCTTAAAACCCTCCTACCCAATGCTACAGGATAACAGGAGTGTGCTACCACTCCCAGCTAGAATTATTTTCAAAAACAAAGCATAGACTTCCCTGACACCATAAACACTTGAGGAAATGGTGACATGTTAACTTATTGAACAATAAGAAAAGGAGTCAGTGGCACTGGTCTGTAATCCCAGTGTTGAGGAGCCATAGGCAGGAGGATCTCAAGTTCAAGACCAGCCTGGACTACATAGTAAGAACCCATCTCAAAAATCCAAGGGCTAGCTGTGCAGTGTTGGTGCACACCTTTAATCCCAGCATTTGGGAGGTAGAGACAGGCAGATCTCTGTGAGTTCGAGGTCAGCCTGGTCTACAAAGAAGATGCCGGGACAGCCAGGACTATTACACAGAGAAACCCTGTCTTTCAAAACAAAACAAAACAACAACAACAACAACAACCAAAAAAGGAGGAGGAATAATAATAATAATTAAGAAGAAGAAGAAGATGAGGAACAAAGAAAAAAAGAAACCAACAGGGGCTGAGGATGTGGCTCTGCAGTTAAGAGCACTTGCTCTTCAGAGGACTCAAGTTTGGAAGGCTCTTAATTGCCTGTAACTCCAGCTCCAGGGGATCTGTCGCCCTCTTTTGGCCTCTGGATACCCGCACACAAGTGACATACACTAACAGACACATATGTTTAAACATGTGTTTAAATATGTTTAAAGTCGGTATCTCAAAGAGATGCCTTCTCATATCCATTGCAGTATTATTTACAATAATTAAGGTATGGAAACAATCTAAGTATCAACAGGTAAGTGAATAAAGAAAAGGATGTGCATACACAATGGAATATCGCCTGCCCTTAAAAAAAAAAAAAAGGAAATCATGATGTGTATCAGTGAGGCTGTTGGCATTGTATTAAGTGGAGTCAGGAAGACAAATAGTGTGTGCCTTCAATGATATGTGGCAACCAAAAAGTCTGACTCATAAAGGCTAAGAGGGAAAAAGTGGTTGCCAGGGACAGGGTGGGATGGCAAAGTTTGGAAAGATGTTCAGTAAAACCATTGTTTAAAAATTTTTTGGTTTTCATTTCAAACTTCTTGCTGTATTTTTCTCTTCAAAATTAGTGATTATAGTGCCACCCAAATTTCCACATAAAAGGTAATTTTCTACGTTAGTGTGTAAGGTAGCCATTGAATGAAAAGTATGAATCAATAATAAGTAAAATGCTAAAGGGAAACATATTTTCATCATTCCAAGATAAGCAATTTATACCTGTAGGTATGTATATACCTTTTTAAAAATAGAGCCTGTATCCTATGTACAATATGATTCAAAGAACATGATGATAAGTATATTTCTGTTTCATTCCCTTTTATTAAAATAATTGTTATAATAATTGTTACTGTGTATGGTGTGTGTGTGTGTGTGTGTGTGTGTAGGTGTGTGTGTGTAGGTGTGTGTGTGTAGGCCGGAGAACAATTGGTACTCTTCATTCCACCTTTACTTCTGGTTGTGAGCCCATCCTTCGATGGCGAAGCCAGTTCTCTGGCCTTCATTCCACCTTTATTAGTTAGTTCCAGGGCTTGAACTTGGGTCATCGGGCTTGCAGTGTCCCGCAGCAAGCACCTTTCCCTGCTGAGCCATCTTTGCTGGATCCTTTTCATCTCCTTTAATGACAGCTGTGATGGAAGTCTCCACAGAAACTGTGTCTGTTTTCAAGTCTGAGTTGCTGGCCCTAACCTCACCATGGAGTTAGTCAGTGAAGAAATGCAAGGGTGCAGATGGGAGTCACCTCTACCTGGGGCTCACTTTAGGCTATTTGTTGCCAATCTATGTCTCTCTGAGCAGTTTTGTGACTATTAGTTAAAACTTTCGGAATGTATTCTTTACCTGACTACTGACTTGTACTACATCTACATCTACAAGTTAGAAGGTAGCATCAGAAACCTCCACAACAGGCTTCTCCCTGTACTTCTTCTGCTGTAGTTGGCCACTTAATGTTCCCATCAATGTACCTGGTCAATGCATCAATTTAGGACTTTTTTTCTTTTGTTCTGTGATTCTAAAACTTCATGTAATCTCTCTGAAGTGGGACCTGAGTCTGTGTTCCTGTGCTATGATCACTGATGTCTGGCTTAGGAGAAGTGCTCTCTCATTCCCATTGGAGCAAGAGCTGTGTATTGTGTCTCCCTCCCTCCCCCTTACCAACAACAATCCATCCCCTCCAACTGTAACATCCAACACACACAGATCCAGATAGTGCCCAATGTTTTCTCTGGGGCATAGTCAGGACCCTTCCTCACCACCATTGGGAGCACTGATACAGGTAAGTCATTATCTCGTCCTTAACACTTTAGGTCAATTTTTCATTATTTGAGAAAGTTGTACATACTTCCTTCAACAGTAAGAATTTTAGGTGTGGACAAGCTGAATTAAATATCCATTTCATTTTAACTATAAAATAGTCTTGAGACAATTAGAAAATGTTTTCAATAGCTCTCCTTAGCCTTTTCAACAGTTTGTCCCCCTTTGAAAAAGCTTATGCAGACTTGCTTGCACAGTGTATTGTCGTGGGTCTGTGAACTGCCACCTACTGGCCTTTTGCCGCAATGACAGTATCGTCCTACTTCCCCAAGGAAATTTGTGGCCATTGAAAATGACTTCATTCATGGAACACGTGTGTATATTTGTGAATAAAATAATGAAGCTAAATGATCAAATTGGTATTGCAGAGACTGTGTAAATGATATCTTCTTTGTGAAATTTTGGGTTTAAATATACATTTTATTTTAAAATTTTGTCAGTCTGAAAATTAAAGGTAAAACCTAGGAAGAGTCTAAAACCTCTGTGACTGCCCAGGTTGTATTGGTCAGGGAGCTGACCAGAGAGACAGTTCCTCATGGATACCTAAGACTGCAGGTGGAGATGCACAATGGTACTCAGCAGGCCCAGCAGCACCACTCTTCAAAGTACTCTGTGTTGCTGTCCGTTCGTTTGGTCCATATGTCAATTGTAGGGATGCTCTCCTTAGGAAGAAGCTAAAGTTAGATGAGCAGCGCAGGGCCAGGAGAAGCCAGTGTAGGTGCGTGCTCACTGTCATCATCAGTAGAGCAGGTCTGAGATCTAAAGCCCAACTGTTTCGATCGATCCATCGCAGGAGCTGAAGGGTTTCCTGTAGTTCCCTTGGAAAGGTCACAGACTTCCCTGGGGATGGAAACTGAGGCTGGGTGGATGATTTTTCAGACTCTTCCCACCCCGTTAATGCTAAGTAACAGTCACCAGACACTGCACCAACTCCACTCTCTCAGCTGTTCCTGGTAACTGGACCTGTTCGCTGCAGTGGTCACCGCCATCTCCAGAAGGATTCGGCTGGGAAAGTGATTACCTGGCCATTTTAATTGCATTACCAAGAGAACAGCAAACGTCTAACCAGAAGACAAGTGGGGGTGGGCGAAGGAAGCAAGAAGGACCAGCCATGTAGCATGTATTTGTCATCCAGAGAAATTTTCTCCACCCAAAGATACATTTCTGAGGAAGAGGAGAACACGCTGTGTTAGAGAGAGGTGCTCAGTGAAGCCTTATGTGGTGAGGGTGGGCAGTGGAAGGAGATAGCGTCCAAGGAAAGTCAGGAACTGGGCAAAGTTGTACTTTGTAAAGTAATGTGGGTTCCATTTTAAGCACAGTGGGAAGCTGCTTGTATTCATTTCTTGGGGGCTACTGTAAAAAACATATCACAAACTTGGTTGGCTGAAACAAGGCAAGCCCCACTCCCCATGGTTCTAGAAGCCAGACATACCCAATCATGGTGTTGGCAGGATAGGATCCTTCTGAAGAAGGACCTGTTCCATACCTTAGCCAGCCTCTGCTGACTGCCCGCCCTCTCTCCCCGGTCCAGTGGACTCACCACTCTGTTCTCTGCTTCATCTCTCCATTCCTCATGTTGTGTGTCAAATCTCCCCCTCGGTTGTAAGGACAGCAGCCACTAGTTTTCAGACCTACTTTAAATCTAGAAGAATCTTCACCCTTAGGTCCTCAACTTAGTTACATCTTGAAAGACACCAGTCCAATTAGTCACAGGTCCTGGTGTCAATCAAGGCTTGCACATACCATTTTAGAGACACTGTGAAGGATCTTTTTATTCATGGGGGTGGTGGGGTGGGAAGATATGATATATGATTTGAAGAGATGGATCTAGGAAGGGGACAGTGACAAGCAGTTAGAGGCTAGTAGAAGATTAAGACAAGGTATGAGCTTTGTGAAGTACAGAGAAGTAGCCTTGGAGAGAAAGCCCAGGGAATACTAGAAGCATAGTTTGGAAGGAGGCTCGGTGACTTCCTGGTTGGTTGCACAGACAGTGAGGGAAAGGAGAGCATCAGGAGGGAGCCTGGGCCATTTACTCAAAGACACAGACAGAGGAGGATCGATTATAGGTGGAACCCAAGCTTCTTTGGTAAACATGTCTTGTCTGAGGAACTCTGTCAAAGCTGTGTGCACTGTGGCTCCTGGGGCCACAGCAAAGGGAGAGAGAGGGCAGGGACGCCACCACTGTCTGCATTTGTCACGGGTTATTTTGCTTTGCTTTTCATTTGTAAAATACTCCCTTTATTTTAAAAATTTGTATAGGCTTTATTATCAAAAATAATTTCCAAAAAGCTAAAAACATCATACAGCAAAATTAACCAGACCCAAAGTCTATACAACTTAATGAACTTCTAAACAGTTAGAATAGGCATTTGAATGAAGAAGTGGAGCTTCACATTAAATTCTACATTTTCAGTATCACATATTTTATGTGCTTATCACCACCCAAACCAGAAAATAGATGTCAGAGTTAGAACTAGAAAAAACAATTAGCTTTGTATCCTCTTGTTGTAGCTCGTGTTTATTACCTACATTCAGTCCTTGCTTATATTTAGTTAGCCCTTTTGTCGTTTCTTGGTGTTATACTATACCTACATGTACATTTGTTTACATATATACATATATTATTGGCTAGATTCCTCACTGAGAGAGGCCATGTGAATTTTAGAAGAAAACCTAGGGGATACCCTGCAAGATATTGGGGTCAGCCAGAACTTTTAAAGTAGAACACCAACAGCATTGGCATCACCCCCAAGTAGCAGCAGACAGGAGTACATGACAATAAAAAGTTTCTGTTCAGCAAAGGAAACCATCAGCAGAGTTAACACACAGCCCTCAGAATTAGGGAAACCTTGACAGCCACACTGCAGACAAGGGGCTGACAGAGACCTGACAAGGTCTTAAGGAAGGTAAGCCATGGAAATGAAACTGCCAATCAACAAATGGGCAAATGAGCTGGATACATAGTTTAAAAAATGAAAGGGAGAGAGATGGAGATGGAGAGAGAGAGAGAAAGAGAGAGAGAGAGAGAGAGACAATAACTATTCCAAAAAATGCTCAATATCCCTAAATATCAAGGCAAATTAAAGCTACCTCACCCGAGTCAGAATTGCTATCCTCAAGAAACCTAACAGGAAATGCTGGAAAGGAGGTTGCTAGGTAAGAACTGCTGTTTACTGTTGGTGAGGGGTACAAATTAAAAGTCATTGCGAAACTCAGCTTAGAGATTTCTCAAAAAAATTAAAAATAGAATTTCCACATGACTCCCTATTTCAGTCCTAGGCACATACCTAGATATACCAAACTATAGAGAGATTTCCATCCTGAGTTTATTGCTGCTTTATTCATTATTGCAAAGAATTGGATCAATTCTGTTAATCAGTAGATGAATGCATAATGAATTATTGTGGTGGTTTGAATGAACATGGCCCTCACAGGCTCATAGGAAGTGGCACTATTAGGGGGTGTGGCCTCGTTGGAGGAAGTGTATCATGGTGGGGTTGGGCTTTGAGGTTTTAAATGCCCAAACCAGGCACAGTGTTGCTCTCTTTCTTTCTGCTGCCTGCTGATCTGGATGTAGCCCAGGCTCTGTCATTCACCACATATGCTGCCTTACAAGAGCCATCTTCTGCATCCCCTCTGTGAAAGAAGATGCACAACTGGATGAGCTTCTCACCTCTGGGTGAACCCATAGGCCCAAGGATGTCTCTCCCACTAACTACTGCTGTCCTTGAAAGGTGGCTTCTGCCTAACACCAAAGCAGTCCCATAATCCATGTACAAGGAGGCTTGGAGTAGCAGTAGTCATGGGTCTCATGGCCTTCTACCTAGGGTGACCATTCTTTCTATTCAACCAGATTTAGCTCATGAACAAGCTCTTTTTCTTTTTGGTTTTTTGGTTTTTTGTTTGTTTGCTTGTTTGTTGAGACAGGGTTTCTCTGCGTAGCCCTGGCTGTCCTGGAACTCACTGGCCTTGAACTCTATGATCCACCTGCCTCTGCCTCCCAAATGCTTGGACTAAAGGTATGCACCGCCGCTGCCACCGCCACCACCACTAGGTTTTTGTTTTTGTTTGTTTAATTTTAAATTTTACATGTATGTTAATATGTACGTGCCTGTGGAGGCCAGAAGAGGGCATCGGATTCCCTGGAACTGGAGTAACAAGTGGTCATGAGTGGACATGTGGGGGCAGGGAACTTAACCTTGGCAAAAGCAGCTAGTGCTATAAAGTGCTGAGTCTCTCCAGCCCACAAGCTCTTACAGTTAGGGCCAAGTCTTACTTAAGAGTGCACCGAGGCTGGAGAGATGGCTCAGCGGTTAAGAACACTGGTTGTTCTTCCAGAGGTCCTGAGTTCAATTCCCAGCAATCACATGGTGGCTCACAAAATATCCATAATGAGATCTGGTGCCCTCTTCTGGCCTGCAAGCTTGCATGTAGGCAGAACACTGTATACATAATAAATAAATAAATAAATCTTAAAAAAAAAAAAAAAAAGAATGCATGCGCTTCAGTGTGAATAGTATAAGTGTCTGTGTGTTTATTTTATAAGTGGGTTGTCGGACTGAATGAGCTTGGCGGGGGAGGGGGTGGAGAGAAGATCTCCAGCTACAGTGTGTAGGAAATAGATGGATCAAGAAAAGACCTTATGATGTGAGGTGACACAAACTCAAAGAGTTCTCTCTCGTAGACCAATCTAGCTTATAATGTTTACATTATGTACATATATATGTATATAGGTGGGGTGAGTGTGGATATGAAACTAGGAAGGAAACCGTGACGGAAGGACAGGATTAAGGAGGGGAAAGAGAACACTTATGACATAGAAGCAGAAAGGAGGCTGTGGGGGATGGGTAGGCATAAGAGGGAGAAAGGCGAGCCAACAAAAGCTAGTTTGTTTGAAAATGCCATAATGTGGGCCAGCAAGATGGCTTAGAGGTTAAGAATGCTTGATGTTAAGCCGTGGGGCGGTGGTGGCGCAAGCCTTTAACCCCAGCACTCGGGGGGCAGAGGCAGGCAGATCTTTGTGAGTTCGAGGCCAACCTGGTCTACAGAGCGAGATCCAAGACAGGCACCAAAACTACATAGAGAAACCCTATCTTGGAAAAAAAAGAAGAAGAGGAAGAAGAAGAAGGAAGAAATACAGCAATGTGATTAATGACAGCGAAAAGAATGATACAAGTGTGCATGCTGCTCCTGGAGAGATGGCTCAGTACTGCTTTTTCAGAGGACCCAGGTTCAGTTCCCAGCACCCACATGGCAGTGCACAACCATCTTTAACTATGGCTTCAAGGGCTCTGACACACTCTCCTGGCCTTTGCAAGCACCAGGCTAATACATAAACACATGTACGCAAAACACTTGTACACGTTGAATTTGTTTTTAAACAATGAATAACTATTTAGAAAGAGAATATTCAGGAAAGAAAGCGTGAACTGAAAGTGAATGTTGGGAATGAGTCAGCATTCTTGGGGCAAGAAGCTTGGCACACTGAAGGAGTGTACAGGTATGAACGGAGTGCAGAAGGGCAAAGTCTGATATGCAGTCAAACTCGTCATGATAGGCTTTTAGGCCATAGAAAGACATTTGGGGTTTATTGTGATACAATGGAGAGACAACAGAAAATGTATTTTTTATTTTTATCTTCCCCTTTCTGTTGCTTTTGTTATTGCTGTTTCTTTTTTTGTTTGTTTGTTTGTTTTTCGAGACAGGGTTTCTCTGTGTAGCTTTGTGCACTTGGTAGCCCAGGCTGGCCTCGAACTCACAGAGATCCGCCTGGCTCTGCCTCCAGAATGCTGGGATTAAAGGCGTGTGCCACCGCCGCCGCCGCCGCCGCCGCCGCCGCCGCCGCCGCCACCACCACCACCCGGTGTTACTGCTGTTTCTTAAAATATTTTATTTTGTTCTTATTTGTGTGTGTGTGTGTGTGTGTGTGTGTGTGTGTGTGTGTGTGTGTACACTATGTGTGCTCAAGTACTGCAGAGGCCAGAAGAGGGCCTTAGTCTTTGCAGCTGGAGTTACAGACTGCTGTGACCCACTCTACATGGACATTGAGAGCTGGACAAAGTTCTTCTGGAAAAGCAGCAAAGGCACTTGACCACTGAGCCCCACTGATTGCTGTTTTCATGTACGTATGGTAGTTGTATGTTTCTTTCTTTAGATCCCATGAAGGAGTAAGGCTGTTCTGTGCTCTTTCTGCATCTAACATTTCACTTAGTATGATGTCCTCTTCTTTCATCCCTCTTGTTACTAAAGTCTCTTTTCTAAAACTGAATGACAGTCTGACTGTGGGAACTTCTAAGTAATCGGTGACTTAGATTTTCCAACCTTAAACTGGTCTGTTGCATGTGGTTGCAGGGAAGCAGGCTGAGAGCTACCAGAGGCTGGAGGTGGAGTTCAGGGCTGAGGCCCTTGCCTGCTGCTTCCACCCCGAGTTAAAGCAATAGATGGGGTGGAAGGAAGCTCTCCTTGTCACCCAAAGGCAACCTATCAGTGCTTGAGCTGGGCTTTACCAGCAGAGACTATGAAAACTTGTTGGATTTGAGATGCATTTTTCTGAAATGCAAATGACAAGGTTTGAATAAAAGAAGGGAAGGAAAAGAATTAATATGGAATTTGGTTTCTGGTTTAAGAAGAATTACACATTTGGGAGACATTAGGTGGGAACAGAAGATGTGGAACATCTTGCTTTGAGCAAGTTGTACTTGAACTATTCACAGGAAATGTGGAGACAGAAAAGACAGCCGGACATGCTCTGAGTTTCAATGTGAATTTGGGGGCTCATTGCCATGGATGCCAGCCCAGGACAGAATGAGATCACTTAAAGAGAACATGGCACAAGCCCTGCTCTCAGAGCTTAGGATGCAGAGGAGAAGGAAACCAGGAGGAGGAGGAAAATATTGTAAAATAAACCAGAAGAAGAAAGTGAGTTTAAAAAGAGGGACTTGGCAAACTATGTTAATGTTGGAGGGAGGTCAGGTAAGAACAAAGACAGTCTCTCTCTATACATAATTTTATTTTATTTTGAGACAGGGTTTCCCTGTGTAGTCCCTAGCTGTCCTGGAACTAGACCAGGCTGGCCTCAAACTTAGGGATCTGCCTGCCTCTGCCTCCCTGCTGGGATTAAAGATGTGCACCACCCCATGGAGAAGAAGACAGTGAAATGTTAGTAAATAATATCATACAAACAATAAACCATGTGACTAGCCACTCAAGGCAGTGTATGTTTGTAATCTCAGCTTTAGGGAGTAGTAGGGGGATTAGGAATTCAAGGTCATTCCCAGGGACACAGCAAGTTTGACACAAGATGGGTTACAGGAGACCTTGCCTAACACACAGCAACACAAAATACAACCAATGTAATTATCTGTAACAGGCTTTCTTTTAGGCCACCAACCAGCTCCCAAATCATGACATGGAGACTTCTTATTAGTTATGAATGTTCAGTCCTTATCTTCTGCTTGTCCCACTAGCTCTTAACTTAACCTGTCTCTCTTCATCTACACTTTGCCTTGGGGCTTTTTAACTTTCTTTCCATCTGTATAGCTGACTTTCAAGACTTCTTGTGTCTGACTGGCTGGTGGCTGCCTGGCTCCTGACCCTGGATATGTCTCTCTCTTTCTCCCTTGTTCTCCTCTCCTCTCTGGGGCCTAGATTCCTCCTCCTACTTATTCTCTCTGCCCACCAACCCTGCCTATCCCTCTCCTGCCTAGTTATTGGCCTAGTTTTTGTTAGATCAATCTGGTGTGTTAGGCAGGCAAGGTGAAAAAAATGCAATACATCTTTACACAATTAAACAAATGCAGCACAAAAAAAAATGTAACACACCTCATTGTTAAACAAATGCAGCATAAACAAATGTAACACATCTTCATATAAGTTAAAGTAATATTCCAAGCATAAGCAAATATCACACATCTTTGCCTAGTTAAAATAATATCCCATAACAATTATTTCAATAGACAATGAAAATTCAACTTTCCTTCATGATAAAAATACAATAATCTAGCATCTAGGAAAAATGAGCCCAGAAGGGGATTTTTTATTTCAGCAGAAGATTCTCAATGAACACTGTACTCAAAAGCAAAAGAACAAAAGATTTTCCATTAAGGTCAGAAACAAGACAAGGAAGCCACTCTTTCTTTGCATCCGACATTTTACTGAAAACACCATCAGGGTAAGAGAAAACAAAGCAAAGGAGATTGAATGAAGAAGTAGTGCCATCTGAATTTGCACCAGCAATAACTTTGTGTACAGAAAATTCTAGTGGGTACACTAACAACACTGTAAAAGACATGTTCAACAGTTACTATAACATATTTGCACACAGAAGTCAGCTCTGCTTCTACATACAAGCAGTAACGATACAAAAAATTCAGAAACAGTAACATTTATAATAGCATTGGTAAGAATAAATTAATTAAATGGGAATTCCACAAAAGGAAGTCTGTCATATTTGGAAAACTAAATTATTGATGAGAGAAGTATAGAAGACAAAGACACATGGATGTAAACCTACCTTATGCTCATAAGTTAGAAGATTCAGTATTCTTTAAGTGGCAAGGATGCTGGATTGACCTGTAGTCAATGTATCTCTGTCAATTCAGTTGACTTCTTTATGTGGAGTTGGTAACCACTGCTGCTGTCAGTTCCTGAGTGCCATAGCCATGTAGTGTCCAGAAGACAACTTTCCCAGCATCTTCTGCATCCTCAGACTCTGCACTGCCTGCTGTCTGCTGCAGGAAGAAGATTCTCTGGCCAAGGCACAGCACTAATCTATGGTATGAAACAAATATTTAGAAGACCAATTGACAATACCACATTTAGCAGTAACAATAGTCGGTTCCCACCATAGGGCCTGTATGACCTTCCATGCCACGGCCTTGTGACCAGCTTAACAGTAGGTGATGTAAATTCTCTTCTGTGAATCAGGCACCAGGTACAATGACAAAGCAGTTGGTCACCCTCATAACCTTCACACCGGTACTGTGTGAGCGAGCACATCTTGCCTGGCGTGTTGGTGTCCTAGCCTTCAGGTTCACCACTGGGTGACACCACCAATGACTATTCTTGCCCAGTGGCCTACACGGCACCTTGGGGAACTACGAGAGTTGCCAGCAAGGAGGGACTTTTTAGGTTAGTTCCAGATTGAGCTCTTTGTCCTGCAACCAGTTGTGCTTCAACAATAAGGTCTTACCGTCTAGTTCTGGTGGTGACGCAGAGCAACAGCAATAGCCTATAATGATTTGAGGTCTGGTGTACTCCTCTTTTTCTATGTCCTTAAGAGGGACTGTTAAGGCCAGGCAGTGGTGGTGCACACCTTTCACCCCAGCACTTGGGGGAGGCAGAGCCAGATGGATCTCGTGAGTTCGAGGCCAGCCTGGTCTACAGAGTGAGATCCAGGACAGGCATCAAAAGTACACAGTAAAACCCTGTCTTGAAAACAAACAAACAAACAAACCTAAAACAAAAAACAAACAAACGAAAAACTTAAAGAAATCCTTAAGTTCTTTATTTGAAAGGGATCCCTAAGCTCTTTATTTTAGGTCCCTCTAATTTCTTAATGTAAGCAAGCACGCAGAGCTGAAACCTTCCTTTGTAAGAAAGCTTTCATTCTGTCCCATAAGTTTTGGAACATTGAGTTTTCATTTTCATTTGATTCTAGGATTTAAAATTTTTCCTTCTTGATTTCTTCAAGGATTCATTCATGATCCAGTTGAGGATTATTTAATCTCCATGAATTTATGCATGTTCTAGGGTTTCTCTTGCTGCTGATTTGTAGTCGTATTCCATTGTGAGCAGATAGAAGTAATTATTTCAATTTTGATACAATTGTTGAGCCATGCTTTTGTGGTGATATCTTATCTGAGGATCACTATATTAAACATAGAGATCAGGCAGTGGTAGCACACGCCTTTAATCCTAGCATTCGGGGAGCAGAGATCTTTTGCCTCTGGGCTTTTACTTTTCTCTTACTTCTGTATATCTTACTTTCACTCTTATTCCGTGGCTGGCTGCGTGGCTGCGTGGCTGTGTAGCTGGCTCCTGATGTCCTCCTCTCCTTGTTCTTGTTCCTTGATCTTCTTTTTCCTTTTTTCTCCTTCTATTTATTCTCCCTGCCTGCCAGCCCCATCTTTCCTTTCTCCTGCCTCACTATTGGCCATTCAGCTCTTTATTAGACCAATTAGGTATCTTAGACAGGCAAAGTAACACAGCTTCACAGAGTTAAACAAATGAAACGTAAAGAATGCAACACATCTTTGCATCATCGAACAAATGTTCCCACAGCATAAACAAATGTAACACAACTTAAAATAATATTCCAAAACCCCTACTTGCCATGTTCTCTCTCTCTCTCTCTCCCCTCTGCCCTCTAACATATGATTTATTTTGGAGAAAGTTCCATGAGCTACTGAGAAAAATTTATTCTTTTGTAGTATTTGGATGAAATGTTCTGTAGATGTCTGTTAAGTTCGTTTGATGTATGACATCTTTTAACTCATGTATCTCTCTACTTTTTTGTTAGACTAGTCAATTGGTGAGAGTGAGGTACTGAAGTTGCTACTCCTATTGTGCTAGAGTTAATTTGTGTCTTCATATTATTTCATGAAGTTGCGTGGACCTGTGTTTGGGGCATACATGTTTCCTGCATTTTGAGCCAATCTATAGTCTGTCCATTTTGATTGGGGAACTGAGATCACTAATTATTCAGTGTTATGACTGAATGTTGTATAATGGTTCTTGCAGTTTTGTTGATTTTGTAGTGTTTCCCTTCTTCCCTCTCTTCCTCTTTTGCTTAACTATTATTCTAGTGTGGTTTATTCTTTCCTGTGGGCCTCATGGGTTTTCTCATCATTCCTTCAAATATTTTCTGTAGAGCTGACTTAGTGGTCATGAATTCTTTTAGACTATTTTTGTCATGGAGAGCTTTTATTTTTCTTTCAGTTACGACAGATAACTTTTCTGAAGATCATAGTTGGGGCTGGCAGTTGTCTTGCAGAACTTGAAACACCTCCTCCCAGGCTTCTTGGCTTTTATAGTTTCAGTTGATTAATCGGCTGCTGTTCTAATGGGCCTGCCTTGATACATGACGTGATGTTTCTGTTTCTCCTCTCAATAACTTTTCAGTGTATTTTGTTTTAATTATAACATGAGGAGGGGGTTCTTTTCTGATTCTGTCTAAATGGTGTCCCAAATGTCTCCTTGGCATCTCTTTCTCTAACTCTGGGAAGTTTTCTGCTATGATTCTTTTTTTTTTGAGCTGAGGATTGAACCCAGGGCCTTGCACTTGCTAGGCAAGTGCTCTACCACTGAGCTAAGTCCCCAACCTGCTATGATTCTTTTTAAAAAAATGTTTTTTTTATGCCTTTAGGCCCAACGAGACAGCTCAGTACATCAAGGTACCTGCTGCAAGCCTGATGACCTGAATTCAATCTTTGAGATCCAAATGGTAGGAGAGAACCCATTCCTCAGAGTTGTTCTCTGACCACCATGTGTGTGTTGTTAGTAACTCTCTGTCTCTGTTTCTTTTTCTCCAAAGAAATAAAATGAAAAAAAAAATTTTTTGCCTTCTATGCCTATTATCTGTAATTTTGGTCTTTTCAGAGTGGCACATGTACCTTGGGTTGTAAGCCAATTCAGCAAATTTTGAAAGCAGTATTTTTTAAAAACATTTTTTTAAAAGTGTTATTACTTAGGTCCTAGGTATATATAAAAATGAAAATATTTCTCTATACAAACATTCGTCTGGGTGATTGTATCAGGATAATTCATAACATCTCCCAAAGTAGAAACAGTTTAGATGCTCATCAGCTACTGAACAGATAAAATGTGCTGTGTTCACAGGGCAGAAGGCCAAGGCATTCTATGAAAGGAGTGAGCTTGAAGACAGTGGACTGTCCAACAAGCCAGTCACAGGTGGCTATACATTATGTGATCAGATTCTATGCAATGTCAAAACTAGGGAATTCTGTGGAGACAAAGAGTGGGTCAGTGGTCACTTAAGGCTGGCTAGGGAGTAAAATGGAGTGAAAGTGAGGGAAATGTGGTAAACATATTCTAATGCTGAATTCTATTCTGGTTGTACAATTCTAGATACACCAACAGCCACTGAAACAGACACTTTCAATAGGGGAAAAATCTCATTTGTGAATCATATCTTTTTTTTTTTTTTTAGAGCTGAAGATCAAACCCAGGGCCTTGCGCTTGCTAGGCAAGCGCTCTACTACTGAGCTAAATCCCCAACCCATGAATCATATCTTAATAAGGTTGTCTCTAGAAAGTAAGAACAAAGAAACATGTTTTTCTCTTCTTTGGTAAAATTCATTTTTAAATATTTTATTTTTTGATAGTATTGTAAATGAAACTAGTTTTTAAAATCTCTTTCAGGTTGTTCATTATTATTATATAGCAGCACAAGTAATTTCTTATAAATGTATTTTTTGAGACAGAGTTACTCTATGTAGCCCTGGTTTTCCTACAAGTTGCTCTGTAGACCAGGCTAGCCTCTACCTCTGAGTGCTGGGATTAAAGGTGTGTGCCATCATCACCACCACCCAGCATTCATTTATTGTTTAAATAGGTGCTCTTAGAATCACTTCTATTGTGATTATGAATTAAAAGAACAAAGAAGCAGGGCATTGTAGATGGATTTTTCTTTGGGCTACCAACTCTCAAATAATGACATGGAGACTTATTAATTATGAAAGCTCAGCCTATAGCTTAGGCTTGTTCCTAACTAGCTCTTATAACTTAAATTAACCCATTTGTATTAATCTATGTTTTACCATGTGGTTTTTTACCTTTTGTTCATTCTGCATATCAATTCCCTCCATGTCTTGTTGGCAACTCTCTTGAGCCTTGATTCATCTCCTAATTCCTTCTCTCTGTCTGGAAGTCCTGTCTATATCTCCTGCCTAACTATTGGCCATTCAGCACTTTATTAAATCAATCACAGCAATGTATCTTCACACAGTGTATAAATATCCTACAACAGGATATTGTAGTGCATACCTTTAATCCCAGCACCACAGACACAGAGGCAGGTGGCTCTCTGTGAGTTTGAAGCCAGCCGGTTTATATTGTGAGTTCAAGGCCAGCTTGGCCTACATAGTAAGACCCTGTCTCAAAAACAAAAATAAAACAAACAAACAAAAAATCACCACCAACAAGAACAAGAAGAACAAAGAGAAGGGAAATGGCTCCGTTGGAGATGGCTTAGCATGCCTGGAGCACTAGGTTTCAACCTCAGTGTTACAATAAAACAATGGTGTCCATGCATAGCCAGCTCTGGTGGCTCACACCAGTAATTCCAGCATTCAGAAGGTGGAGTGTGAGGCTAGCCTGGGCTACAGTGTGAACTCCAGGTCAGTCTAGGTAACAGAAAGACCGTATCTCAAAAAACCAAATACATAAATAAAATAAAAAACATACATTATGGTCACACTGACTAGTTTTATATTTCCCCCACTTGATTCACCTTGCAAATTAGCCTTTTGTTTTGTTTTGAGACAGGGTTTCTTTGTGTATCCCTGCCTATCCTGGAACTTACTACAGACTGGTGCTGAACTCAGAGATCTATTGCTGGGATTAAAGACCCGTGCCACCACTGTCCAGCACTGTAAATTAGCCACTTCTGCGTTATTATAATAACCATCACATTCTGAAGAAACTTATTTGCTTTGACCATTTTGGGCATTGATGTTGTTTAAAAATTTTGGTAGAATAAAGTGACTTTTAGTGAATATTTCATAATTAAAGTTATTGCATAGTATTTCATTGGACAGTTTTCCCAAAGCCTATGTACAGAGTACTAAATTCAAAATATTTTTAGGTGTTTTTGTTGTTGTTGTTGAATTAGGGTCTTGTTATATAATCAGGCTGGCCTCGAACTCACAATCCTCCTCCTTCATCCTCCTAAAAATACTGAAATTAGAGGCCTGTATATGACATGACCACACCCAGCAAAAAATGGATTCTTGATATACTGCCAATTTGTAGTTGCTTTTCAAAAAGTTGTAGTGACTTAGCCATGTAAGGGAGATCCTGTTTCACCACAGGCTCATCAGCACTGAGAATCATGTGCACATGTCTTGTAAGAGAGATCATTTCTAATGTGAGAAGCTTCAAGCAGATGAGAGATGACATTTTCCTGTGGTGCACATTTGCCCCTCAATGCATTTCCTTTATTCTGAATCAACTTTTCAAGATTTTTCTTTATTTCTCTTTTGGATCAAGATGAGTTTTCATTTTTATTTGTTGTCATATATTAACAAACACTTCTTTGAGTCCATTGTATTTTATTCCTATTTTGATATTCAGAAGCCATCTCTACTGTTAGTTAATCCTGGAAATCTCTTCTGTAGTTTTTCCACAGCGTTTATATTTTGAAATCTTTTCTGTCTTCAAATTTTTAATAACCTTTCAATTCTATTTTCTTCAGGTTTTACATATGGCCTCTAGTCCATCTGGAAATGATTTTGGTATGTGGTATGTAAAGTATTTATTGAAAAAAAAATTAGTTTTAGTGAAACTGATGTGGTAGGCTAGACTCTTTAAAAACAGGAAGCATGTTTTATGTGCTCTTGGGGTTCCTGGCCTTTCCCAGGCAGAAGTATGATTACACCTAGCCTCTGTCCTTAGGGTTCTAGAAGCCCGAGTACACTTAGGAATGATGGTTTCTCACAGTAGACAGTATGCAGGCCACAGTATTCACAACACGCTCCTAGTGTCACGGCATCTCCCACCTTAGGGCTTTGAGCTCAGGAAAATGCTTCTGTAGCCCTGGCGACTGCCCTGCCTCTGTCCAGGAGCGCCCCCTGGTGCTGCTTTTCAGTTGTCTGCACTAACATGCCATGTGAGTAAATTTCTTTTCACTTGAAGAGTGCCTCCCCAGTTGAGGAGAAGCCATTTTTTGTTGCCTTTTAATAACAGTAATAATAATTATTATTTTGATATGGAGTAGAGGAACTGTTGGGGGTGTTAAATCAGATTCTTGGTAAACAATACTATGTCTTTGCAATGTCTGGAGCTGAGTTCCAATTGCTGCTCTAACTGGGGGTTTAAAACAAGGTCCATAAAAATGTGCTAAAAGTGACCAGGTGGTGGTGGTGGTGGTGGTGGCAGCAGCGGCGGTGGTGGCACACGCCTTTAATCCTAGCACTCAGGAGGCAGAGACAGGTGGATCTCTGTGAGTTCAAGGCCAGCCTGGTCTACAGAGCAAGATCCAGGACAGGCACCAAAATTACACAGAAAAACCCTGTCTCAGAACCCCCCCTCCCCCCCACAAAAAAAGTGCTAAAATTAATTTTATTAGACAAGGAAGAATCCATGAAATTTTCAGAGAGCAGAGAGTTTAAAGAATCTGGTAGTTAGTGTTCAAACTTAATTAAAGGCAATACAGGATAGTATTGCTGTAGAAAATATGTTGTTGACTATATTTGCAACTTTCTCAAACACCCCAGAAAGCTGCTAACAAGTAGAAGCCAAAACATGACTACCAAGAGAAGCCCTGGGACAACACTCTGCCTGCACACGGAAGATTATGTGTACAGAATAGCCTCGGCCAGGAATTATGTGGCTAAAATCACAATAGCCACAAGTTATGAATAACTATGGAAAGATACACTGAAGTGGACCATTAATGATGGCTACAGGGTCTACTAAGGCACCCCTTGCCATAGCATTTAAAAAATATGAGAGAAGGTATGCGCCATCACCGCCCAGAGAATTCTCAACAGAGGAAGTTTAAATGGCTGAAAGACATTTAAGGAATTGCTCAACATCCCTAATCATCCAGAAATACAAATCAAAACAACTCTGTGATACCACCTTATACCTGTCAGAATGGCTAAGATCAAAAACATTGAAGATAGCTTATGTTGGAGAGGATATGGAGCAAGGGAAACACTCTTCCACTATTGGTGGGAATGCAAGCTTGTACAGCCACTTTGGAAATCAATATGACGCTTTCTTAGAAAATTGAGAATCAATCTCCCTCAATACCCAGCTGTAGCACTCTTGGGCATATTCCCAAGGAATGCTCAATCATACCACAAGGGCACATGCTCAGCTATGTTCATAGCAGCATTATTTGTAATAGCCAGAACCTGGAAACAACCTAGATGCCCCTCAACTGAAGAATGGATAAATAAAATGTGGTACATATACACAATGGAGTACTACTCAGCAAAGAAAAATAATGACATCATGAGGTTTGCAGGAAAATGGATGGATCTAGAAAAAAATCATCCTGAGTAAGGTAACCCAGACTCAGAAAGACAAACATGGTATGTACTTACTCATAGGTGGATACTAGATGTAAAACAAAGGATGACCAGACTGCTACTCGCAACTCCAGGGAGGCTACCTAGTAAAGAGGACCCTAAGGAAGACACATGGATCGACCAATGACAGAGAAATGGATGAGACCTACATGAGCAAACTGGACATGGTTGGGGGGATGAAGGGTCGAAGGAAAGAGAGCTGGGAGATTCCAGCTAGATCAAGAACAGAGAGGGAGAACAAGGAAAGAGAGACAATGATAAATGAAGACCCCATGGGAATAGGAAGAAGCAAAGTGCAAGAGAGGTCCCCAGAAATCCACAATAATACCTCCATTGTAGACTACTGGCAATGGTTGAGAGAAAGCCCAAACTGACCTACTTTGGTGATCGGATGGCCATACACCTTAACTGTCATGCTAGAACTCTCATCCAATAACTGATGGAAGTGGATGCAGAGATCTTCGACCAGGCCCCAGAGGGAGCTCCAGGAGTCCAATTGTCGAGAAAGAGGAGGGAGTGTAAGAGTGTGAATTGCTGAGACCAAGATTGGAAAAAGCACAGGGACAAATAACCAAACTAATGGAAACACATGAACTATGAACCAAAAGCTGAGGAGCCCCCAACTGGATCAGGCCCTCTAAATAAGTGAAACAGTTGATTAGCTTGAACTGTTTGGGAGGCACCCAGGCTGTGGGACCCAGACCTGTCCTTAGTGCATGAGCTGGCTGTTTGGAACCTGGGGCTTATACAGGGACACTTTGCTCAGCCTGGGTGAAGGGAGGAGGGGACTGGACCTGTCTCGACTAAATCTACCAGGCTGAGCTGAATCCCCAGGGGAGTCCTTGCCCTGGAGGGGATGGGAATGGGGGAGGGGTAGGGAATGGGGGAGGGGTAGATTGGGGGAAGGGCGGGAGGAGGGAGGACAGGGGAATCTGTGGCTGATATGTAAAATTAAATTAAATTATACAATAAATTAAAAAAAATGAGAGAAAACATATATGATTTCAGAGGGTTCTGTGGAAAGACTCTGCATTTCTTTGGGACCTAAACCTTGCTGAGCACTTGACAAATGTTTGCGAGGGACTGAACAGTATTATGTCCCAAGCAGGGAACCTGCTTCCGCTTCCCAGTCAGGGAAGCTCCGCCCCTTGACCTCTCTTGGAAGGGCACAAGCATCTGGACCTGGCTACTGTTACTCCAGATGTTGACCAACCTCCTGCCTTTCTCTTTAAATGTCTTCCGGAGGCCCTCTTTATTCCCTCCAGGTTTCCCTCTTTGTCATCTGATTCCCTACTCAGCAGTGTGCTCACTTTGTTTTATTTTTCCACAGCTGCCTTTCCTTAGTTGACTGTGTGGACTTTTTCTTTTTTCTTTTTTTTTCTCCAGAGCTGAGGACTGAACCCAGGGCCTTGTGCTTGCCAGGCAAGCACTCTACCACTGAGCTAAATACCCAACCCCCGCTCGGTCGAAGAGGACGACCTTCCCCGAATAGAGGAGACCAGTCTTCGGTCAAGAATGCTCCCCGGCTAGAACCTCCAAACAAGCTCTCAAGGACTTTTTCATCCCGTAGGTTTTCCCCTTCAGAGGGAGCCTGTGAGTGCAGAAAGTGGTTCTCACATGAGTTGATTCATATATACCAAGACAATTGAAAAGAATGCTTTGTTTGTCTCTCAGCACCAGGGAGGCTGAGACAGGATTGGGAACTAAAAGCCAGCTGGGAACCATGGAGATGGCTCAGTGGGTCAGTATTTGTTGCCAATACTAAAACCCGGAGTTATCGCTGGGCAGTGTGGCGCACACCTTAAATCCCAGCACTCAGGAGGCAGAGCCAGGCAGATCTCTGTGAGTTCGAGGCCAGCCTGGTCTACAGAGTGAGTTCCAGGACAGCTAGGACTACACAGAGAAACTCTGTCTCAAAAAAAAAAAAAAAAAAAAACCAAACCAAAACAACAACAACAAAAAAACAACAACAAAAACCCCCAAAAGACCTGAGTTATCTCCCCTCTTGTATATTATTAAAGGACCAGCCTTAATAATATACTTTCCAGGGGTTCAGAAGAGAAGCAGTGAACAGCGAGATTTATTTTCAGGAAATGAATCTAAGTACACCAAGCTCTTTGTTGGTCTGCTTTATTCCTCTGGGATAAAATCCTATCTACACAGCTTCAGTTCTGTACTCAAACCTAGTTCCCTTCTTGCCTGATTTGTCTCTACCTTTATCTGCTGTCCCCTCTAAGTCCTATCTTAATTCTCTCATATTAGTTGTGCCTCATCTAGGTCCTTCTCATCTCGTTCTTACCCATCTAGTACTTTCCCATCTGGTTCTTCCTCATCTTCTATCCTGACCTCCAGTTCTCTAGTCAAAAATCTTCTCCTGCCCAAATCCTCAATATCCTCTTTTGGTTCTCCTTACCTCAGTTCCCCTCAGTCTCTGAGGTGTTCAGTTATAAACCCAAGCCATAGCAATCCTCTGGCAGAGCAAGGTCACCTGGCTTGAATTCTTACGGGGTCATAAAGGCAGGTAAGGATTTTCCTCAGGCAGTGGCCGTCAGGCTTTCTTTTACAACCTAAATGAGTGATAATGATTGATTAGTCAAGAAGGGAATTTATGTGCTCAGTCTACATTCCTAGAAGTGGTCAGGTAAGAAATTAGGAGTCTAATAGTAAGACTGTAAGGAAGGAAGGTCTCACCCTAAATTGCACAAGAAATAAAGCTATCCTCTTGACCTAGGACACAGGTGTTATTTCGTTTGGCCTTGGATGCTTGATAGGTATTTTAGATAAACACACTGTTAGGAGTTCTTGGAAGCATGCATAGCGTTACAAGAAAATCACTATAGGAATCAGCTAATATATTTTTAAAAAGCTAAAATATCACCAAGACTTCTTAAGTCATGGCTTGACCTTTGGAGAAGTCCTTGACTTTTCCAAGTAGCAGCTTTTGTGATAGCAGCTGAATTCCATTACGTTTTCCTGTGGCTTGCAGCACTCCCCAGAACCCACATAGTAGAAAGAAAAGACTGCCTCCTGCAAGCTGTCCTCTGTCTTCTGTCTTCCACTCATATGTCATGGTATGACCATATAAGTATAAGCACACACACACACACACACACACACACACACACACACACACGACATAAAATAATTTTTAGTAAAGGAAGGCACCCTGGGCTACATAGTGAGACTTTGTCTTAAACAAAACAGGCTGGAGAGATGGCTCAGTAGTTAAGAGCAGTGACTGCTCTTCCAGAGAACCGGGGTTCAAGTCCCAGCACCCACATGGCAGCTCACAACTCTCTGTAACTCCAGTTCCAGGGGATCTGACACTCTCACACCAATGCATGTAAAATTAAATTGATTATCAAAAAACAAAACACTTATTGCATGGTTCAGAATTAGGATTGCCATGTTAAAATGTGTTCCTAAGATGCATCCATGCTTCCATTTTTCTTTTTCTTCTTTTTTTTTAATTTAGTTAAAATTTTCATCAGTTACAGTAAACAGCAACCTCTCTCTGACTTCCTATCTGATGCTGGAAGCACTTCCACACATGATGGTGTTGAGGGTGTACATTCGGAAACATATGCTTGAATATAAGAACACACGGACAATGATTTTTGATGGGATGACATGAGCAAAAGGATGTTAGGGTCGGCGTCCAAAACAGAGAGCTTCACTCCGATATCGGGTCACAAAAGAAGCTTTATTTAGCACGAGCTCGTGGGCCACCAGCGCGAGAAGTAACTGGTGACCCCAAGTCTAAGGCTCGCAGGCCTTTTATGAGGCGGTTCTATCAGGGCAGGGGAGCGGGGTCATCCAGAGTGCAGACATCTGGAGGCCAGATGTCTCCGCGGTCTTTCTCAGAGTCTGGGTGGGTAAACGAATTCCGAGCTTATCTAGCAAGGGGTTATTTTGCAAGCATTCTTCTCAAGCAATTTATCTTGCAAGCACAACCGCAGGCGGTCATCCTGCAAGCATCCTGTTAGCACAGCATGATGGGCTAACTTTTCTGGTATGGGGCGTGGGCAGAGTGCAATATTTTCCACTGAATCTACAATTAGCAGAGCTAGTGGGGGGGGCCTTGTTTCCCTTACAATGGCCTTTCAGGATTAGGTCTGTACTAGGGTTATTGTCCCCTTGCAGCTCATATTTTTCATGTGTCTTTTCTGTTTCATTTATTGTAAGTATCCTAACATTTGAGCAAGGAATGCTTTATTTCTGTATGAATCAGATACATTCTTTATGCACTTGAAATAATGAAGCTAAAAATAGGTTTTTTTTTCTGCCACTACCACCATCCCAGGTGGAAGAAATGATAGTTCAGGGTGTGGGTCACACTCCCATCTTTGTCTCTGAGCCAAGTTGTCCTCACTGGGTCTCAGTATCCTGATATTTACAAACAGTGATAGCAAACAGATTAGTTGTGAATATTTATTTCTGTAAAGCAGTTCTTGGCATATAATAGTGCATTTCTGACATGATGGTGGGGGAAATGAGGATTTGCATGAAGAGTAGAGAAGGTGAATGCAGATTAACAAAGGCAGCAGAGGGCAGTACAACAGCCATGCTTATCTGAAGGACCAGGCAGAGACCAGATGTCTCAGTCTCTTTCTCCTTCAAACTGACTCTGTCAGTTGCTGAAGACCAGCTGCTTCGAACCTGAGGACTAGCCAGAGGGAAATGGCACTCCTGGCAGGTTTCAAAGCGCATTGATTGAGATGCTGCCAGCTGAAGGAGGACAGAGGGAAGGGCAGTGGAGGGGTACTGAAACTGTTTTAAGGCAAGCTTTAGGGAATAGGTCTTTGACTATGTGTAAATACTTTTTACTATTAAATTTTATTATTTTTTCAGCAGGAAATATGGTCCAGTTCTCAGATTTCTATAGAAGATACACAATGAGCAGTCTCATTTTGTCCTGGCTCTTTTAGTTTTCCTCTGGAGTTTGTATACAAATAAAGACAGTTGCTTTTTTCTCTTTCCTTTACAAAAGAAAGCATGTTCATTGTAGTCATTAGTCTTATCCCTTGCTTTTAATTGCAAATATGAAGGCTTTCCAGCAAAGTCAAAGGCTTGCTTGGTTTGGTCAGTGCACAGTGAACTCCTATTGCCAGTTCCTTTTGGCTGCTACAAAAGTACTGCAAAGAATGCACTTGTTCTTGGGTCTGCGAGTATTTATAACAGCTTAAACTTCCCAAGTGATTGTAAATGGATGTTTCCAGATTGTTTTTCCAGGAATTACTACCAATCTGTGATTTCACTGGCATCATCCGACAGACCCCAGCTTGTTATCTCTCTTTTGGCTCTGAAGATCCTGCTGATGTTTTCCCATGCACCTACCTACGTTCCTTCTTGCCGTTGAAAACACAGGTTGTCTTTTATGGCTTTAGGAAGACATCCCCACTCTGATATTTGAAAGGAATTCACACCTGCCTTCTGGGGCTCCTCATAACATCATATTTTAACTTTTAAGTGACCCTTTGGGAATGTATCTTATGTGGTATGAAGTCTGGTTCCAGTTGGCTACATAGCTGTCTATAGATGATTTCATTAAAACGCTGGTCTTAACTGGGCAGTGGTGGCACACACCTTTAATCTCAGCATTCAGGAGGCAGAGGCAGGCTGATCTTTGTGAGTTCAAGGCCAGCCTGGACTACAGACCTAGTTCCAGGACAGCTAGGGCTACACAGAGAAACCCTGTCACAAACAAACAAACCAAGAGCTGGTCTTTTCTCCCCTGTCTTCAAACACCATCTTATCACATCCAGAATTCCCATGTGTCTGTCTTTATAATTTTTTTCCCAGTGGCCCGGCATAGCCCCACTCTTAGCTGGGGTTATCACAGTTCAGGTTTTATAGGATGCTGAGTCTGACAGAAGCAATGCCTCCTGAGTGTTTGCTGCTTTCTGAATTTTCCTGGCTCTTTTTTTGCCCCCACCTCCTCCCAGGTTCGAATCCTGACAAAGAATCTGCAAACAGAATTTTTTTCCTTGTTATAGTTGCAAAACTAAAATTTTCTTCCTTTTAAGTACCATTGATCAATAAAAATACTAAACAGGCACAGCATAGTGGGCATTCTATTGGTCCTAAATTTGGGGAGAATGACTCCCATGATTTCTGGTAAGGTGATGTTATTGTGCTGATATTTGTGTGTGAATTTTTTTTTATGTCTATGAGTGTTTTACCTATGCACATGTGTCTGGTGCCCACAGAGGCCAGAAGAGTTGGTCAAATCCCTTGGAATTGGATACTGTAAGCTGCATGTGGTGCTGGAATTGAACTCAGGACCTCTGGAAGAGCAGCCATGCTCTTAACTGTTGAACCATCTCTCCAGTCCTTATGTGTGTGAAACACAAACATCTAGAAATCTAAAAGATGCCCAGATAAATATTTTAGAGTTGCAGAGATAACACAGATGATCATTGTATATCTTCTATTTAGAGTCCATGAATGCTAGCATCCTATCCCATCATGAGATAATTACCAGAACTAACATTGATTATATGTGTGTGCTGAATCAGGTTAAAGAGGAATTCATTTCTTTTTCTTTTGAGTCTCTTTGGTGAAAATTGTGTTCTATCTTGAGAGGGCTGCAGTCAGTGAGGATGTGGAAGTGATGGCTGGTTTGTGATCCTAACAACTGCTGTGAGCCTGAGACCCTGGTGCGGAGCAAGTGGTGTGTGTGTGTGTGTGTGTGTGTGTGTGTGTGTGTGTGTGTGTGTACCCATAGGTTTTCTCAAGCTGACGTTCACTCACTTCTTAGGCATTACTAAGAGTCCAGCACCAAGACCACTGAGAAAAATGGAAGGTAATGGATTTATTGACATGTTCTCAAAACCCTAGAGAACCAGTTCCTTTAGGCTGCTGAGCTAATGGGAAAGCACTTGGATTTAGAAACAGGATCAGAATGGAGAGGTGAACTGGGACTCTCAAAAATGGAAACTCCAGAAAGCTCAGCAGCAGAAGGAAGAACCGCTTTCTGAAAAACTTGGGGAGTACAGAGGAATCCTTAGTGAGAGAGACTCTCTGTTTGAGAAGGAGCCTGAAAAAGTGGTTTGCCATTTCTACAGAGACTTCACATTCAGGTGTAAAATACTAGACAGATGTCATCAATACTGGCCAAGAAACATCTTGAAATCAAATTTTTGAAGCTAAATGTGGAAAGGGTGCCATTTCTTTGATCCAAAGTCACTCACTCTCTTAAAAGACAGAAAATGCAAGATTATGCTGTCAGATTTACTGACCTAGGAAATACAGATGGCTTCACTATGAAACTTTAGAATGGAGGCTCGGGTGCTCCAATATTATGAATCACTGGGAAAATTTAATGGTGCCACCATCTCAGAGCCAGGAGAAGTTGGGGACAAACTTCACAGAGCTGGAAAGGAAAGCTATTTGAGGAAAGAAACAGAATTTTCCCAATTTTGCTCTAGCTCTTTGCAAACCATTTATTTATCTGTTCACTTAAGATTTAAACATGCTTTCTAAATGCTATTGATTTCGGTACATAGAGCATCTGATATTTATATTTCAGCATCCTTGCTGACCCATCACATGGAAAGACAACTTTACTAGATTTTCTGTGGCCTTTGTGTCTTAAGTGAGCCATCTCTCCAGCTCTTGTGGTAACTTTCCTCTGCTACTTTAAAGTAATCTTACTTAGGTTTCTGTACAAATGCTATTCTTTAAAGAGTGTCTTCTAGGGTAAGTAGGTTAGAAGTTGAATAACTATATTTCTTCCACATAAACTGTCAGTTTGCGCTTTGTGTTTGTTGGCTAGTTTGGGTAAGGTGCCTAGAAAGTCGTATGTTCTAGGTTTTATTTCAAAAATTATGCAAACAGCATTTTTCTTAACTTAAAAAAATTCTGGTTTGCTCTGTATTCTCCACTTCTGAGATCTTCTTTCTCATAGTGGTGTGTATGTTGATTTTTTTCAACAAACATTTGTTTTCCTTTTTAAAAACTCATTATGTTTGACTTCATTTCTGTTTTTATAATTCTTTCAGTTTTCTGTTTTCTCTAAATGTTGACACACATTTAACTGATTTGGTTTTTTTTCATGTTACTATTTAAGATGGTAAATTCTAACTCCTCTATATTTACCCACTAGGAATAATCTGTTTACATTATTGTTCTCAAGATTCCTACAGCTTTAATTAGTGTTTTCTTTCAGCACAGTTGCATAATAGTGTGACAGTGAGATGGCTCAGTAGGCTTGCTGTCAAAGGTAGTGATATTTGCTTCGCCCATGACCTTGGGCTATAGGGCCTGAAGGAGGTGGTACTCCCTGCCATTGTCTGTGACCTCTTAAAAGGAGTGGGAGAAGGGTCATATGTGCCTTCTCCCTGCTCCTGCCTGTGAGGTGGATTCGCTCCCAGTCAGATCAGAGGACGACTTCAGCTGTCTACTCCGTTCTGTATCGTGAGTATGTTTCTTCAATTTATATCTTAATAAATCCCTATTACCCATTAAATAGACTCACGTGGATTGATCATAATAACCAAAGGCCTGGTGACCTGAGCTTCCATCCCAGGAGCCTGCATAAAGGTAAAGGGAGAAAACTAACTCCTAAAATTTGCCCTCAGAGCACTACACATGTGCCATGGCATATAGGCATGCATGCACAACACACACTAAATAAATAAATATTAAAAAGGAAGAAAAGAGTTTGGGCTGGTGAGATGGCTTAGTGGGCAATGGCACTGATGACCTGAGTTCAATCCCTGGAACCCACATGACGGAAGGAAGGAACCAACTTCCTTTCACATGTTGCCCTCTGACCTCCATAGGATGCATATTCAACACCCTTCCAAATAAATATAAGCTTTTTAAAAAGCTCTGGTTTTAGTAAGATTTTATGTTTATTTGTCTATTCTCTCTAGCTTTAGGACATTGGTTGTATTTTGTTACATCATTTGCCTGTTTATAATGTCCTTATTGCTGGACCATATCCATTTGCTACTTCTCTGAGCAAGGATTATTACTGGTAGGTTGTGTCTCTTCCTGCCACAATCTGACACAGTCTTCATTTTCTGCCTTGATCTTTGTTTAAATATTCTGAGCTGACTTCTCAGACATGCATGACGTCATCTGACTGGGCTATTGCATACAGAGCAGCCTAGACACCTGCTCAAACTCAGTCAACATGTCTTCCAGAGCTGAAAGACTTCCTTCGCCTGCCTGCTCCCTTCAAAAATGGCATTCTTCAGGGGTTCTCTTTGAAGCCACTGCTCTATTTCCTTCTTTCTTTTCTTTCTTTCTTTCCTTTTCTTTCTTTCTTTCTTTCTTTCTTTCTTTCTTTCTTTTCTCTCTCTCTCTCTCTCTCTCTCTCTCTCTCTCTCTCTCTCTCTCTCTCTCTTTTTCCAAAGCTGAGGACCAAACCCAGCGGCAAGCGCTCTACCACTGAGCTAAATCCCCGACCTGTCTATTTCTCTCTCAAAAATAAAAAGTGGGCTCAGGAGGCTTCTGAGCTTCTCTTGCATTCTGCCCTGCTCCCAGACGACCCTCTCATGTTCAGGGGCCTTTTACTGCCATTGTCTGGACACTGTGACACCTCTTTCTTCTTCTGCTCTTAATCCAGTTCTCAGAGTTAATCCTGCCCGCACACTGTCACATTTCCCCAGGGGCTGTGATTCTGAGGATATCTGGTTTTTCAGGTGTCTCTATGAGCTCCCCTGCTGGGTTTCTTCCACTCTTACCCCAGCACTCTTCCTGTGCTATCAGTCCAGTCCTTGGCTCTCACCACATCCTGGAGTTTCTTTGGGCTTCACAAGCTCATGGATTACAGAATGTGCAAAGTTGATGTCCTGTGTTCATTTGTTTTCATTTGTCACTTGGTATGGCTTTCAGAAAGGAAGACATTTGGGTCTCAGCTGTGGCAAAGTGCCTTTTAGAAGTCAATTCTGGATTTTCATGCCTTTAAAATATACCCTATAAGCCGGGCAGTGGTGGCACATGGCTGTAATCCCAGCACTTGGGAGGCAGAACCAGGTGGATCTCTGTGAGTTTGAGGCCAGCCTGGTCTCCAAAGCAAGTTCTAGGAAAGGCACAAAGTTACACAGAGAAACCCTGTCTCGAAAAAACACACACACACACACATACACACACACACACCCTGTGTAGCTGGATGTCAGTCTGATGATAAGGCATTCAATATAGTTAGACTCATTTTAACCCAGTAGAACAAAAGAGGCTCATTGTAGCCTTAATGTATTGTATTTAAGACTTGCCAATGGTAGTTCTTTTTGCTAAAATAAACAGAAAGAATGATATTTTAAATTAATTAGTTTTATATTTCTGGAAGTTGAGGCTGGGGTCGTGCACATTCTAGAACACTCTACCTGAGATGCATCCCTGAGGAGGGAAGTATAGGTGCTCTACAATTTACTCCAGTGTTTGGTCCAAAAAGGCATCATAAATTGAAAACATCATTCTGAAAATTTACCTGACCTGCTGAACATCACAGCTTCACATAGCCTCCCATGCACAGATTCAGAGTACTTAACCTGGACTATAGCTGGGCAAAATCACCTAACCTAACAAAACCTACTTAATAATAAAGTATTGATAATCTTTCACTTTTGTTGAATATAGCATTTCCCAGTGTTCTTTCAAAGACTAGATGCAGGACCCTGCACAAAACCTACACATCCTGTTTTCCTTAATTATTACCTAATTGATTGCAATGTCTAGTTTAGTGGATGTGCTGTGTAAATATCAGTTACAGTGTATTATTTTGAGAAGAATAAGCGGAAAAGTTTGTACAAGTTAATACAAATTTTTCCCTAAATATTTTCAGATCTGTGGTCAGTTCTCAGCCTAAAACTCCAAAAGTGCAGTCAGCACACTGCACCTATGACCAGAGACTCCTGGAGGCACAGCGACTGTGGGCCGTGACTGTGACTGGAGGCTGAGCCTTGCTCTTTCCGCCAAGCAATGGGCCTGGGGGTCTGTGTTCAGACTGCCTACTGATAGCTTAGGAAAAGACCCAAGTGTAGTATGTGCTGAATGACTCTGTCACAATGTTGTAGCAGCCCAAATTGAATGGCAACCCTCATAAGCCAGGGATCTATTTCTTGGCCATAGCTATGTGGACAGAGTTAACAACATTCCATCAATGTTCACTGGCCCAAGACAGGTCCGGTCTGCTTTCCCCAAGAGCACTTCTACATCAGAATTTCACTTTGTAGACCTCCTACGTGGCACTCTATACAGAAGAAGGAGAAGCCCAGAGCCTTGAGCTTCCACAGTGCCTCTCTCCTACTCACCTGCATTAGCAGCCCTGCCCGAATTTACCTCTCATCCTGGGAGAGATGCCCTTTTCTCCAAGACTACAATCTTTCCATAGCTCCTATCTTTCATCTCTTTGACTTTTAAAACTTCACCTTTGTCTCCTCAGCTTTCATTTACAAATAAACTTACCTCTTCATCCCAAAACAGAACCAAAGGACCACACACATTCCTTGTCTCTTGCCTCCTCTTTCTCTTGGCAGTACACACAGCCTCTACCCCAAGCATGGACCACCAACTCTCCCAGCCATTGTACTTGGCGGGCCCCCTCCACAATGGATACGGCCAACGCTGTCCCAGTGACTGGAGCCAAACACTTCCTTCTCTAAACCCCATCAAGACATGATACTCAGTATCTTGACTTCTAGAAAAAGCAGTACAGTCTCACTGGTCTTTTGACGTTATCTCAGTTCTCGCTCTTCACTGGGCTTCTATCTGCCCCCACAGCACAACTTTATTTTGCCATCTGCTTTTGAGCTCAAATCTGAGGCAAAAGACACCTAGTATTTTTTTTTCACCTTTTCTGCTCATGGCAATGTTCAAATGTAAGCAATTATAAGTCATTTAGAAATTATTGCTTAAGAGCCTGCTGGTGGTGGTGGCGGCGGCGGCAGCGGCGGCGGCGCACGCCTTCAATCCCAGCACTCAGGAGGCAGAGGCAGGCGGATCTCTGTGAGTTCGAGGCCAACCTGGTCTACAGAGCGAGATCCAGGAAAGGCACCAAAACAACCAGGTTGGCCTCGAACTCACAGAGGAAAGGCGCAAAGCCAAGCACAAGGCCCTGGGTTCGGTCCTCAGCTCTAAAAATAAAATAAAATAAAATAAAATAAAATAAAATAAAATAAAATAAAATAAAATAAAATAAAATAAAATAAAATAAAATAAATAAATAAATAAATAAATAAGTAAGTAAATAAAAGAAACCCTGTCTCAACCCCCCCCCAAAAGAAATTATTGCTTAAAAAATGTTACTTCAATTTGTAAAGTTTATGTGAAAGTGCTTGCAAATCATATTTTCTTATGGACTGGAAGAGAGAACAACCATTCTTTTAAAAAGTGTTGATTTTGCCAGGTGGTGGTGGTGGTGGTGGTGGTGGTGGTGGTGGTGGTGGTGTGGTGGTGATGGTGGTGGTGTGGTGGTGGTGTGGTGGTGTGGTGGTGGTGTGGTGGTGATGGTATGGTGGTGGTGTGGTGGTGGTGGTGGTGGTGTGGTGGTGGTGGTGGTGTGGTGGTGGTGTGGTGGTGTGGTGGTGGTGGTGGTGGTGGTGGTGGTGTGGTGGTGTGGTGGTGGTGGTGGTGTGGTGGTGTGGTGGTGGTGGTGGTGGTGGTGGTGGTGGTGGTGTGGTGGTGTGGTGGTGTGGTGGTGTGGTGGTGGTGTGGTGGTGTGGTGGTGGTGTGGTGGTGTGGTGGTGGTGTGGTGGTGTGGTGGTGGTGTGGTGGTGTGGTGGTGGTGTGGTGGTGTGTGGTGGTGTGGGTGGTGTGGTGGTGGTGTGGTGGTGTGGTGGTGGTGTGGTGGTGGTGGTGGTGGTGGTGGTGTGGTGGTGGTGGTGGTGGTGGTGTGGTGGTGGTGGTGGTGGTGGTGGTGGTGGTGTGGTGGTGGTGGTGGTGGTGGTGGTGGTGGTGGTGGTGTGGTGGTGGTGGTGGTGGTGTGGTGGTGGTGGTGGTGGTGGTGGTGTGGTGGTGGTGGTGTGGTGGTGGTGGTGGTGGTGGTGGTGGTGGTGGTGGTGGTGGTGGTGGTGGTGTGGTGTGGTGGTGTGGTGGTGGTGGTGTGGTGGTGTGGTGGTGTGGTGGTGTGGTGGTGGTGTGGTGGTGTGGTGGTGGTGGTGGTGGTGGTGGTGGCGACAGCGGCGGTGGCGGTGGCGGTGGCGGCGCACGCCTTCAATCTCAGCACTCTGGAGGCAGAGCCAGGCGGATCTCTGTGAGTTCAGGGCCAGCCTGGTCTACAGAGCAAGTTCCAGGACAGGCACCAAAACTACACTGAGAAACCCTGTCTCGATAAACAAAAAAACAAAACAAAACCAAAAAAAGAGTGTTGGTTTTGTTGTTTTGTTGCAGGCGAACTGAAGCTTGAATTCAGGTGAGGGAGATGTGACACATGAGAATTTACAGGAAAAAATGGGGCATGTCTATAGTGGCATTCGTTTTGGAAAACTGTACTTTATCAGTAACTGTTAGGTTTCAAACCCTGGACAAAAGGCTGAGGTGCCTTTTTTAACATATCAAAGCGTACACTGGCCAGCAGGTTCCCGCTGCATCTCTCAGTTCCTCCCAGCCTGTTACAGGGCTCTCCTGGTTGGAACACCCCACCCCTTCCCTAAATTCTCCAGCCCAGAGGCTGGGCTGTCCGTTCTCCAGCGGCTCCTCCCTATATAATCCAGCCATTTTGGTTATCCCTCCTCTTTGGGGCCTCCTGGCTGCTGCACCTACCTAGTTCTCCTCTCTCTCTCCTCTCCCTTCCCCTACTCCCTCTCTACACATGGCTCAGGGTCATGTCCACTCTGGACTCTCCCAGATGTCCCTGCCTCTGACTGTGTCTCCTGTTTATCTACAATACTTTCTCCTTCATCATACCTAGAAGCGGTCATGTCCCCTCTCTGTCTCTCTCTTTCATTCAGTAACAAATCCGACTACAGAAATATTATGGAGATGATACAGTAGTCCAGGAGCCCGGAAAGGGGACACAGAACCATAAAGGTTGGTTCCCAGCAGTGATGTCCATGTTGTCTTAGGAAAAGCACTTCAGGTTGAAGTTCTCAGTAGCTTTATTTTCTAAAAATATGCCCTAGGGGTATGTTTTCTTCCACACTATCGTTTAAAAATAAACAGAAACAAAAAGCTTATCTCAGCACAGGTTGGATGGAGTCAGCCCAGTGCTGCTCGGAGAGCGTTCAGGTCCCTCAGGAGCAGTTCTGCACCCGGCCTCTGCAGGGCACGGGCCTCCCAGCAGCTCCGGAGGATGCTCTGCAGCGACTGCCCCGTCAGGGAGGAGGTGAACACGGTCCCCGCTAGTGACGGGCGCAGATTGTAGGCCACTACCGCGTACTGCACACACTGAGGCTCGCCAGAGTAAGGCACCTCCCTGGTGGTCATCTGCCAGAGGGTGATGCCGAAAGAGTAGATGTCGGCTTTGGGCGTGGCGGTCTCCCCTTTCAAGAGCTCAGGAGCTTGGTGTGTGTAGGTGCCTCCAATGTGGTGAGAGGGCGTCTGCCTGCACCACAGATCTTGCAGCTTCTGGGAGCAGCCGAAGTCACTAATCTTACAGACGTCCTGCTCACTGATCAAAATGTTCGCTGGCTTCAGGTCCAAGTGCAAAATGCTTTGTGAGTGGAGGAAAAGTAAGCCGTTAACAATATCTAGGGAATACTTAAGGCACTTTCCCAAACTCAGTTGCTCTCTGCTGCAGCTTAGAGGTCCCGGAGAGTAGGTGACACCATAGATGACTTGGTGTAGTGTCACATTGCCCCCAAACTCCATGATTATGGTACCCAGGCTGTTGGAGCCCTTGGGCGTGCGCGTGCTGGCAGCCACAACCCGAACTATGTTGTTGTGGCGCAGCCTTGCAATGTTGAGTTCAGCCCAGAAACTCCGCTGGGATGCACGTAGGTTCTTGGTGCACTTGTTCACTTGTTTTATGGCCACAGGCACACCGTGGTAAGTGGCTTTGTACACCGAGCCAAACCCTCCAGAGCCCAGCCTGTGCAGCAGGCATACCTGTTCCCAGTCGATGGAGCACCAGGCCTGCCGGCGTGGCAGCCGCGGGGCCCGAGGAGGAGTGGCCCCTAGAAAGAGCTTCTCTGCCTTCCTCGGGACCACCAAGGGGCTGCTGCAAGGCCGCGAGTCCACCGACGGCGACAGCTCACCAGGGAGGTAGCGACACAGGGCTAGAGGCGATGGCATCACCCTTTCAAGTAGGAGGAGGCACCAGGGGCACTAGAGAAATGATTAGGAAGAACCAGGAGGAGTTTGGAAGCATGGCTGAAGATTCCTGCCTTTGCCCTAACCCCTTTCGCTCCTTCCTTGTATTCTCAAAATGAGCTACATCTGCGCTATCACTCAGCAAGATGGGGGTGGGGGGTGCAGATGAAACATGGCAGTCTCTTTCAGATGAAACGATTGCTCCCTCACAGCTAAAGTGAATCCTTAGGAAAACGACCTCTCACTGGCTAAAGAGCACACTGGCTTGCCTCAGGGCTCACTTCTCCTTTAATCTATATCTTTAATAGTGATACAATGAGAACGATTTTCAAATACCTTCTGATGAGCATTAATCGGTCCTTAGACTGAAGAGGGGAAAAAAGCGCACAGTGAACTTGGTGCACTTTTCAGGCTGTAATGATTGTTAGTGCTGGTCTCCAGCTGCATTAAATCCCTCCCAGCAGCTATTGGCTGCAAGAGCTGCCGTACAAACAGCAGACATTTGTTGAACTACTTGCCAAGATCATTAGGTGCAACCTTCATAAGAATTAAAAATTGTAACTTTGATACCATTCTTTGATCCAAATAGAGTCAATGATGCAAGTCAACACACACCACCTCCTAAGTTCATCAGAGCGGGATTCTGATGCTGTATTCAATTTTTACAGCAAGATAACAAGACTTCCTAGCAACACCCTGACTTCCTACCTGTCCTTCCTTTCAGGTCAGGTCACCCCCAGCTTGCAAGACAGATTCTAGACCACAGCCAACAAGTGACTGGAATTTAACACAAAGTTGGAGGGAGGAAAAAGTGATTTTGATGTGAGTTTGATGACCATAGCTGTAAATAACAGCAAACATAGGAAAACCAGGAGAAACAGACATGGCACAGAATCACTGGGGTCCATCTACAATATAGAAAAGCAGGTCCTGAGCATACATTCAGGGTCTGGCCACCAAACCACAGAGTCATCTTTTCTGATTTTTGTAATAAAGCATTCATTGTCATACCATATCTTTGGGGGAAAAGAAGAGAGCAACAATCTTACCCTGTCATTCAAAACAATCCCTAAAAGTATCCTTCAATACAGCCTCAGAATTCTCCCCTCTGATGCACTTAGGAGGTGTTTGTAGTTTAACTTGTATCACTGATTCTATTTGGATCAATGACACTAAAGTTACAATTTTTAATTATGAAGGTTACACACTTTTCAGCTGCCTGGTAAAGTTTTTGTTTTCTTACAGGTGACAAGTGACCACTCTTTATGCGACAGCTATGCGCTTCTAATTTTAGAACTACAGGTTTTGCGAAGGCAAATTAATAAAAGAGCCATTTCTATAAACAATTCAAAATTCATACAACTCCAAGTTTCTACTTGATGGTAATAATATCGTTTAGTCTGTCACCTTGGTCATAATATTTAATTTTTGGAATCTCGGTGCTCTGTGTAAGAAATTAGGGTAATAATAATTATTAAAATAAACATTTTGGGAGAATAAAAGTTGAGTAGTTCTAACAGAGGAACAGGATAAACTATTACAAATGTAAACTATGGAGCATTTTAATAGAGCCCTCATTCAGTGCAGTTGTGCCAAACCCCAACTGAAAAGGAAAAATAGTGAGCAAGGCAGCATTTAAAAGTACCAAAATGAGGGCTGGAGAGATGGCTTAGAGGTTAAGAGCACTGCCTGTTCTTCCTGGGGTGCTGAGTTCAATCCCCAGCACCCACATGGTGGCTCACAACCATCTGTGATGAGATCTGGTGCCCTCTTCTGGCCTGCAGACAGAACACTGTATACATAATAAATAAATCTTTAAAAAAAAAAAAAAAAAACGCCGGGGCACACCTTTACCAAAAACAAAAACAAAAAATGACTACTGAAATTACACTACATATTTCCTCAATAGCTATCACATAGATAAAATTACAGCTCTGAACTGTGGTGTTTAGGAGGATAAGAGTAACAGGGTGCCTCAAACTTCTGGGTATCACATAAAATACATTATTATGCAATTTATCATTTTGCAAGTTTCAGTTTTAAGACAACCTCATAAACAATTCATTTCTAAGGTCCAGTTTATTATTACCCCAAATGCAAGGTATTGGTGAAAGTATGACTCACGGTGTCGCACAAACCTCAAGTTCACTGCTTCTGTCACCCTCCCGTCGACTCCAGTTTAACTGAATGTCCACTCACTACTTGTTCCCTTTATACTACATTTTAAATTGCAAATGAGTTATATCCTAATAACCTTATCATAGGTTGAAAAGACCAATAGGTGGAAAATGAATTTATTAAATGTGTTACCTACAAAATATCAGAGATGGTTATTAACTCCCATGAGAGTGATTCAGGACATCTTTAGCTCAGGAAAGGTCTGTTGAGTGCGTATGGATGTTACACAACTGTAAAGTTAAAACATTGTAGTTTGGAGTAATAAATCAAACCATGAAAAGCTGGGAGATGAGCTATATTACACTTCTTTCTAGGTAAGCTGCCATTACTCTAAATAGATTTACCACCATTACCAATTTCCTTTTTTTTGTTGTTGTTTTTTGTTTGTTTGTTTGTTTTTTCAAGACAGTGTTTCTCAGTGTAGCTTTGTGCCTGTCCTGGAACTCACTCTGTAGACCAGGCTGGCCTTAAACTCATGGAGATCAGTCTGGCTCTGCCTCCCGAGTGCTGGGATTAAAGGCGTGCGCCACCACTGCCCGGCTCTACCAATTTCCTTTTTTTATAACACGTAAGTTCTTATGATTTTAATTAACTTTATTTAATGCTGACTTTGTGTACATGTGTATATAATATTTGGGTCTTTTTAACCTATGATGAGTTTATCGTCGTGTAACCCGATTGTAGCTTAAAAATCTATAAAGGGAAACAAGTAGCAAATAGTGGACATACATTAAAAAACTTGAGTCGACGGGAGGGTGACAGAAGCAGTGAACTTGAGGTTTGTGCGACACCGTGAGTCATATTTTCACCAATACCTTGTATTTGGGGTAATAGTAAACTGGACTTCAGATCTCCCAAGTGGATAAAGCTGGGGTATGGAGATAAAAGTACAAAGGCTCTGGGGTTAGGCGGCTGGGGCTGCTTACTGCCCCATTCCAGTTTCCACCACAGGAAAAGGTGGTGAACACACCCAAACTCGGGTTTGTGAGGAAGACTTAGAATTTCAAATTCTGCTCCGTTCAGAATTTATGATAGATGGCACTTAACTATTGTAAGTTAAAAGTTAAAAGTGTTTCGTTGTGAAGTTAAAGATATAAAAGCACGTCACATTATCCATAGATGCCCAATCCATGGAGCGTTAACTTTATCTCATCAAATGCAATAAGGCTTTGTGAGCTCCAAAGGCAAAAGGCAAGTCCCGGAGGTCATGGCAGGTAGCCTCCCGGAGCGGTGCACATCCTCTGTCCCTCAGTTCCAGGCTTGGGGACCTGCAGACGTCGGCACGTTCATCAGAGGTGACACCAGAGAGGAAATCTTGCGTCCGGGAGCCCCTCCGGCGCACGACCCGCCCCGCCCCGTCGCGGGCCGACGGGCTCTCCTTCCTGCTCCCGGTCCCGGAAGTTGAGCGGCGGCGCCGTCGGACCCTCCCGGTGGCTGCAGCCCGGCGAGGGGCCAGCGGCTGAGGCCTGGGCGCCTCCAGAGGACCCGCCACCCAGGGGCGCCCCGCCCTTCCCCGCAGTGCGGCTCGCGCGTCTCACGGTCGTCCGTAATCGGCGGGCGACTTTTCAAAAGGACTTTGAAACTCCACAGACGTCACGACAACGCTCAAGCCCCGCGGGGGTGGGGAAGGGCGGGGCGGGCACCGCCGCGTTCGCGCACGCGCACTCCTGAACAGGGCAGCTTGGGGGGGGGGGCGGGGGGCGGGGCTGCTTCGGTTTGCTCAGGTTACATCCAGCCGGATTTCCGAATGGCGAAATTGGAAGTAGTACAGTGTTGGAGCCTTTGGTGGTTCTCCCCATCCCCCACACCCCATTTACAAACGCGAATTACGGTCGAAAATTCACTTTTGACTTTAAAAAAGACCCAAACGTTAAAACATAGACAAATACGTATCTAAGAATTCCAATGCAGAGATTTTCGAGTCAAACTTGAAAATACATCACTGATTTCTCAATTTATGGCAAGCATTATGCTACTTATATTCTTCTGAAATTTGAATTTTATACCTAGTAATAGAGCACTGACTTGTTTCTATATCAGTGAAGTGCACATAGAATTACTTCCATTTCCCTGTGATCAACTTCGAACTTCAGAACTTGATCCACAAAAAGCAAGTCCCTGGGTGAAACTTGTGTACAAGACTTGATTCTGTCCCTTATACAAGGGGTACCCGCTACCATTTGGGCTGACCACTTGGATTTTTTTATTTTAACTCTGAAAATATATATCATATATGCATATATATTTAAATACCTTTCCACTTGATAAGATTTCAATACAGTCAGAAATTTTTATAACAAAACTTGCTATAGAAACTTTTGAGTTTAATGATATCTTGCAATTTTTTTCATTTTGAGCACAAACTGTTCATGGTTATTTGAAAGCACATATGACTGAAATTTGGCTATTCTTAATGTGTTTATTACAGCTTAAGAGAACATTCTGTTGGCATCTTTCTTTGAGCCAGAAAGCATTATACATTTAATACTTATAAAGACTATATTTCTCACTGATGGTAAGTGAATCAAAATAATAACACTTTGGATTAAAGAATACAAAACTAATACAGGCTATTCAATTTATCTTCTTTATTCAACTCTATACTTTTTTGTCAATATGGACTCATGACCCTTCTTCATGCATTCAATGCAACTTAATGAACTACAGTAACAATGTAGGTAAAAAATAAAATTATCTTTTATTGCTCAAACTGACCCACTTTGGCCAGTGAGCTTGGCCCTGTTGTGTTTGTTTGGAATTGTTTCATTGATTTGAATTATTTCTTGTCCTCCTAATCTCAGGTTAGATCAGGCTCACAGTGGCTTGTGGAATCCATTTCTCAAGTGTGCCCTGGCAAAATGGAGTTGAAAATCATGAGTGCAGAGGTGACTTTACACATTAGGCTCATTTTCTTCCCTCTGTTCCTCTCTCACTTTAAGGGACAAAAATTGGAAAACACACTTTTTTCTTAATAAGCAAATATTCCTGATTCCTGGTTAAATTATCTTAGTTATTTTTTCTTCCCCTGTTCTTAGTCATAGCATCTTGAGTCAAGAAAATATAACATACTACTGATTTTTTAATCTTAGAAATTATAAATGAAGTGCAAAATTTTTATAAGAATTTACATGGCATATAGAATGTATAATTATGGTAAAGTTTGGTGGTGTGTGATTATATTGAGAAAATCACGCAATACCTTATAAAGGAAACTAAAAAAAAAAAGAAAACAACAAATTTAAAAATATTTCTTTCAGTTCTAGGTACGTTGTTGGTTAACTAGACGGCAGATTTCTTAGACGGTAATAATTTTTAGTGTTTTGAACAAGACATGGTGGCACATGTCTATAAGTCTAGCACCCAGGAGGCTAATGGAGGAGATTGTTGCAAGTTTGAGGCCAGTACAAGTTACAGAGTGAATTCAGGGTCTGGTATAATAGTTAAACTCTGTCTCAAAATAAACAATAGACAAATAAAGACCAAACCAAAGTAAGATATTAAATCCTGGAGGATGGTAAAGCAACAACAACAAAACTATTCTTGGAGTACTTCGTGAAGTGGAGGGTGAAGGGAAAAATCAAGAAAATGAATTTTTCAGTTTTTGTATGAAAATTTCATTTAGCAGTTATCTGGCCCACAGGGCAATGTTCTAACATATACTGTGGACTCTGGGTATGTAAGTCTCACATGTAGAGTTCTGTCTTGCACTGTTAAATTCCTGGTAATATCAGAACCTTCACATAGCCATGTCCATTAAAGTTTTATTTACTAATATTTTAAATTTGTTTTCTCTTTTTTGCGTTTTCTTTATAATGCATGACGTGCTTTCCACAATTTAATATAATTACACACCACCAAACTCTATCATGTATAAAACAAAATGAATCTCTAAACTAATTTTATTATAAACCATTGTCAACTCCCCTATACACACCACACATACATACCCTCCCTGTATCTTTTCCTCTCCTTCCCCCTCACCCTGGAGTTTTCCTTTATAAATAAATTTTTTTAAAAAAAGAAAAAAAGTTGCACTTAATTCTCCTCCTTCTCTTCTTTTCCTTCTTCAAAAGGTACAACCTTTTTTTTTTCTGAATTTTGGCAATATAGACTTATCTGAGAAAAGATTTCACTTTTATCTGTTCTAAAATGTCCAAATATACTGCCTTTGCTAGATAGAAAAAATATTCTAGTTGTTATTTGTAGTATATGCTCTCTTAATGCCTTGAGGATTTTAGGGCTAACACTTTGGGGCTTAATGGTATGAGAGATTAAGAGGAATATTACAGTGATGCTTCCAGTGTCCTTGCCAGGCACCTTGGGAAGGCAAGCACTGGGAAATTTGTTAGAACTCCACACAGAGTGACTTTTGATGGTTTGGGGTGGTGAAGGAGGAAGATGGCCTCCTTATTAGGTCTTGGCTCTTGGATGGGAGAGAGGACTCAGCTCTCTGCCAAGCCTGATGCTCTGAGTTTTATCTCCAGGACTCACGTGGTGGAGGGCAACAGGGGCAGATTCCTACAAGTTATTCTGTCATCTCCACATGTGTCGCACATGTGTGCCCCCAATACACAATAATATAAGTAGATGCAAACTCTTTTAACAAAGACTTATTTATTTTCTGTGTATGAATTATTTTGTTTGCATGTATGTCTGTGTACCAAATGTGTGCAGTGTGTGAAGAAGCTGAAAGAGGGTATTGGATACCCTGGAACTGGAGCTATGGACCATTGATATCTATCGTTTGGTTGCTGAGAAGTGAACCTGGGTTCTCTCAAGTGCTCTTAACTGCTGAGCTATCCCTTCAGTCCCCATATTATATATATATATATATATATATATATATATATATATATATATATATATATATATATATATATATATATATATATATGTATGTATACATATATATATATGCACATACATATGTATGTATGTATATGCTCTCTCTCTCTCTCTCTCTCTCTCTCTCTCTCTCTCTCTCTGTGTGTGTGTGTGTGTGTGTGTGTGTGTGTGTGTGTGTGTGTGTTATGGTTTGATTTCAAACATCTCTGGAAACTCATGTATTGAAGAATTGGTCTCCAGGGCAGAGACGGGACAGTGGAAGGAAACTGATTTGAAAGAACTCTGACCTCATCAATGGTAGACTCATAACATAGCTGGCTGTTGGAAGGTGGTGGCAACTTTGAAGGTAGGGTCTATTTCAGTGAGCCAGTCACTTTGCTTATGCCCTTGAAGGGTAAATTTTGTTCTTAGCCTCCTCCCTTTTTGGCTGTCATCCATCTGGTGAATTTTCCTCTGTTTAACTGGACAAAATGTGTTTCATCACACTCTCAGAAACAATTGGAGCTTGGTTATCATGAAAACTTCTGAAACCATGAGCCAAAACCAAACCTCTCCCTTTGTTTGGTTTTCTTAAGTCTTTTTTCCCCCCCAACACATCTCCCAAAATTATTGACATCTTAAAAACTGGTTTACTGATAGAAAACAGGCCATATTGATTTCAGAAGCCCATTCCCAAACATCTTCTCTGATTGTGCCTTAGTATCTATGGTCAGTACAGCATTATCAGACTGGGTACATACCCCCAGCCACAGGTTCTGCAGACACTAGTCTTACTAGACTCTGCAATACACTTGCCCTGCTAGCATTAGGGTAAAAGATAGTTTCATTCAGTTCTTTATGCTCTGGAAGAGTGCCCAGGAAGAGGCAGGTAACAGACACTTTTTAAAATGCTTCAGGCTAGAAACACACAGGCCTGCCTGGGTCCTCACGATCTGGGCTGGCTGAAGGCATCCACAGGCCTGGCTAGCACAACAAGTGGCCTGCTGGGTAGGTGCCATTGTGATGAGCAAATATGTGGTGGAGAAATGGGAGGGAAAGAGGAGCAGAACAATTCGTGTGCTGTGGAGAGAGGGGGACTGAAGAAGCGAAGGTGGTGAGGAACAGGCTGGTGTGAGTGGCATGCTTGCCACCCAGGGCCATGGTGACCTTCGGGCCTGGGCTGCTGCCAAGGGCCATGTCTGGGTCCATGGTCCTACCACAGCCTGTGTCTGTGTTGACATCCATGGCCTATGCTACCAGCAAAGGCCACATGGATGCCCATGGTCTGGGCTGTCACCTGAGGCTATGTTGGTGTCTGAAGGTCATGCTGCAGCTAGGCCATACAGGTTTGAGTGGCCTGTGCTGCCACACAGGGCCATAGTGACATCCAGACCTGAGCTGCAGCCGAGGACCATGTCTGGGTTCAAGGCCCTATACCAGCCAGGGTCTTTGTTGTGTCTGTGGCCTTTGTTGCCAGCAAAGGCCACATGGATGCCTGAGGTTTGGGATGATACCTGTGACCATGTTGGTGTGTGAGGGCCATGCTGCCACTGGGGTCATGCTGCCCTGAGTAGCCTGCACTGCCACCCAGGGCCATGAGATTGTCTAGGCTCAGGTTGCTGCTGAAGGCATGTCTGGGTCCATGGCCCTACACCAACCAGGGTCTGAGCTGATGTTCATGCCTCCTGATGTTCATGCCTCCTACCCCCAAGGGCTGTGTGATACCTGGGGTCTGGTCAGCCACCTGAGACTATGTTGGTGTCCAAGGGCCATGCTGCCACCAGGAGACCATGCTGAATCTGGGTGGCCAGCGCTGCCACCAAGGGCCATGATGATGTCTAGACCTAAACTGCAGCCAAGGACCATGTCTGGGTTCATGTTCCTGCTATAGCTGGGGTCTGTGTTGATCTCCGAGTCCCACGTTAACACTGGGGACCATAGGAAACGTGTGTTAAAATCCAAGGGCCTTGCTGAGCCAATCCATCCTTTGACTGGCCCTGGGAGAGCTGACCCTGCTCCTTGCTGGCCAATGCAGCAGAAGAGCTGGCCTCACACTCAGGAGATATGGCCCCGCCCCTCACCATGGATGTGGGAGAGCTGGATCCGCCTGTCGCCTGAGGGGGGCAGTTCCAGTGGCCTAGACCACCCAGACCCATGTCCAGGGCTTTGAGTGGGCACACCCTGTCTCCATGTTTGTATTCCCCTGTCAGTACATTATTATAATAATTATATTTGGATCTATCTTAGGCCATCAGTTTATATTCCATTGTGCTATATTATACTACAAAGCTGCAGAGCACACAATTCAAATTATTACTGGTTGCCAGTGATGGTAAACAGGAGAGGAGAGATTGTATCAGTGTGATTTATCAGAGCTTCTTTGATGAAGGGTGAGAGTTACTCTTATCTGTGGTTATGAGGGTAAGTTTTAGTAACGAAACCTGTGTTACTGTCACAGACAGACAGGGTGACCAAAGGAACAAAACAGAAGACCAGACACGAGTCCATAGAACTAGTCATCTGTTATTTTGAAAAGACAAAAGCATACAACAGAGAAAAGAGAATCTTCAACAAATGGTGCTGGAACCTGGATGTTCATGTGCAGAAGACTGATATTTGTCTTGGTTACTGTTTGATTGCTGTGAAGAGAGGGACACCATGACCATGACATCTCTTAAAAAAAAAGAAAGCATTTAATTTAGGCTTGTTTAGTTTCAGAGGTTTAGTCCATTTTCAGCATGGCAGCACACAGGCAGACATGGTGCTGGAGAAGTAGCTGATTACTCTACATCTGGATCCACAGGCAGCAGGAAGACACATTTGCTGCTGGGCCTGGCTTAGGCTTTTGAAATCTCAAAGCCTATCCCAAGTGACACACTTTCTCCAACAAGGCCACACCTGTTCCAATGAAACCACACCTCCTAATCCTCCTCAAGTGCCATTCTGTGATGACTAAGCATTCAAATACATGAGCCTATGAGGGACATTATTATTCAAACCACCACAATATTAGACCCATAGCTATAAACCCTGCACAGAAATGAACTCCAAGTGGGTGAAATAACTCAATTTGAAACTGAAACACTAAAATTATTAGAAGAAAGCGAAGTACCCAGTAAAACTTAGAAGGAGGGAAGGACTTTTTGAATAGGTAAAATTTACTTAACCATTTTCTTTCAAAGGTAACTGGGTATTTAAAACAGTAATAGCAGCAGTAGTGGCGGTGGGGAGGCTGTGGAGGTGGCAATAGTGATGAGAGTGCTTTCAGCAGCAATGCATCATTCAGTTAAAATGTACACAGAAAACATGATGCCAATGGCACAAAATAGAGGAAGGGGAATGGAAAGTGGAAGGCTGTCCTTGTACCATTACATGAAACCTGAAGTGACACATATTGAATGAAAATAGAGGCATATCATGAAACCTTTGAGGGGCCATTGCAACAATAAAGACAAGCAACTAATCAACAGTAGACTCTAAAACTCAAGAACTGAAAGAAAGGGATGGGAAAGGAACAAAATGCTTATTAACAGATGATAAAAATAAAAATTAGCTATTTAGTGGTCAAATCCAGTACTGCCCTGCTAAAGGTCACCTGCTTCCAAGCAGCCCTATTACGATGATGGAATTTAAACAGGCTTTATAGTATGGGAGTTATTAAAAAAAATACTAAAAATAAGGCACAACCATACTGCTTTGGGCTACACACCTGCAAGAATCTATACCAGCACACCACAGAGACACTTACACATCCGTGTTTACTGTTGCACTATTTACAAGAGCCAAGATACGGAACCAGCCTACAGGTCCATCAACAGAGGAATGAACAAAGAAAATGGGGCACATACACAAAATGGAATCTTAGTCAGCCTTAAACAATGAAATTGGGGGCTGGAGAGATGGCTCTTCAAAAGGACCCAAGTTTGATTCCCAGCACCAATAACAGGGGGCTAACAACCATCACTCCAGCTCCATGATAGCTACCTCTGCCTTCTTCAGGACCTCCACTAATTCACACATTCTTGCAAAAAGAATGAAATTATGGCCGGGCGGTGGCGCACATCTTTAATCCCAGCACTTGGGAGGCAGAGGTAGGTGGATCTCTGTGAGTTCGAGGCCAGCCTGGGCTACCAAGTGAGTTCCAGGAAAGGTGCAAAGCTACACAGACAAACCCTGTCTCGAAAAACCAAAAAAAAAAAAAAAAAAAAAAAAAAGAAATTATGTAATTTGCTGGAAAATGAATGGGACTGAAGATAGTATGTTAAGCTAGATAAGACAGACTCAGAAAAACAAATGTTTTCTTTGCAGAACTTGAGATATATATGACATAAAGTGGAGGACAAATCATAAAGGAGAAGACTTCTAAAGAGGGGAGAGCTCAACCAGGGACCCAAGTAGCCTGCTTTCAGGTCTGCAGGGAATGTATAATTGAAGTACACAGTGTTGTGGGAACATTCAGCAAGAAAACTGAGGGTGGTCCAGCATCCAGGAGAGCATCACTGGAAACAACATTGAACTGGGGAAAAATAGGTCAGAAGCAAGAAGAGCTGCAAGGTTGTTACTAGCTAGGCAGGCAGCATCTTTGAAGACTCATGAAAAGAATGTGTGGCACCAGAAGCTGAAAGAGGTAATTGTGATAGAAATCATCTAAGAGGGACAGATTTTAGAATCAAGATTGGAAGAGACATGGAAGCAGGATTGTGGCAGGCATTTGCAATCATTAGATTAAAAAAATAGAGGAGGCTGGAGAGATGGCTCAGAGGTTAAGAACGTTGGCTGCTCTTCCAGAGGTCCTGAGTTCAGTTCCCAGCACCCACATGGAGGCTCACAACCATCTATAATGAGATCTGGCGCCCTCTTCTGCCCTGCAGGGACACATGCAAACAGAACACTGTATACATAATAAATAAATAAATCTTAAAAAAAAAAAAAAAAAAAACAACTATAGAGACCATCAGATGATTAAACTTGACTGAACAAATTTTGCTGTCATGCAGGAAGTCCTGTCCAACACCGGGTTCCAGGAAGCCCTGGGCTGAAGCTGGAAGGTGAGCAGGGGCAGATCTCTGAGAGTGAGATAATTATGAACTGCCTTCCTAGAGCAGGGCAGAGGAGCTCGGGGCAGTGATAACTGGTGGGCAGTGTTGGCTTATATTTGGGTTTGCATAATACTTAGAGGAAGCCTCTGTTCTGCATTTAGAGCATTCGTTTGGGGAGCTTGGGGCACTGCTATTAGGGCACAGGTTCAAGGTTGCAAACCGCCTAGTTTGGGCTGCTCTGTATGGATGGGCAGGGGCTGGTCAGAGCTTCTCAACACTTTAGCAAAGTGTGAAGTTTTGTAGGGTCTGACAATGTGGGCAGATTTGAACTTTTTGTCTTCTATAGCCTTTGGAACATGAATTGGATGCAAGGGAGACTGAAGTGGGGGAGCTAATTAGGAAGGCAAAGTTTCCAAGCTGTGTACTAGTTGAAGCCCTTGCCTAGGACAATGGGATCCCTGAAACAGGTTTAGGGCCTTGGGATGTCTTCACAATGGTGTTCTAGATTCATTGAGGAAACAGTGAAGCCGAGTTAAAGGTAGGCCCTGACCTCAAAGATGTTAATGCAAACTGGAGTCAGGTTCCAATCTATTAAGCCACAGTGAATGGGACACCCAACAAGGCAGCAACAAGGTACCCTGGGATTGCTGAGGAGGAAGTCAGGCTACTTCCTCTCTGAGCACATGGTCACTTCTCATTTCTTTCCTTTACAGGTGGCATGTAATATTTCCTCAACCTTGCCTTCATTTCTGATCATCTTTCTTCTCCTGAATCAAGTCTGTAGTGGTTTTCATTATGTTTTGTGCTGAGTTTTTCATATCTAGTATTTCTATTCAGTGATTTATTTCTTTTTCTTTCTTTCTTCTTCTCCTCCCACCCCCCCCCCCCACCCCCCGAGCTGAGGACCGAATCCAGGGCTTTGCACTTACTAGGTAAGCACTCTACCACTGAGCTAAATCCCCAACCCCGATTTACTTCTTTTTTTCCTTTCTCCTTCCCTCCCTCCATCCCTCCCTCCTTCTCTCTCTCTCTCTCTCTCTTTCTTTTTCAAAATCTTAAGTTCCTGGTTGAATTTTCTTCCAGGTTGATGACTTCTCCATCCTTATCTCATTCATTTTGCTGACATTTTCCTTTGTGATTCTGATCCTCCCTCCAGGGAATTCTGGTGGGAATTCATTTGCTCATTTGTATCCCCTTTGAACTCCTGACCATTTTCACTAATACACTTTAAACAATTCTGTCTATTTTACCTCTTTAAGTGTCTTTGAATTCAATGGTTGAGGCGTTTTGATCTTTTGCAGAACCCACACTGCATTGGTTTTTCATATTTCATGTGTTCCTATTAAGTAATTCATCCATTTGCTTACTTGGCTATCTCTTTAATTCTTTGTGGGAGGTGAGGGTGGGCACATCTTCTATCAAGCTCCTTACCTGTCAGGTTTCAATCTCCAGGCCCACTCAGCAAGAAGATGATTCTAAGGGTATCACCAAACTATACAGATATATAAAACAAGTGAAATTAATTAAATCCCACCAATAAATCCCAGTGATTATAAAACAAGACAAAACAAAAAGCTAAAAAAAAATAACAACAAAACAAAACAACCTAATGTATAATGGGCTGCTGAGATGATTCAGGGTGAATGTGGAAGTGAGTCAGATAAAGTGGACAGGGAAGAGCATCGAATAGGAGACAAACACGGGACATGAAGGAAAAGAACAAGACAAAGGGGGAGGAGAAAATATGATGGGTGGGACATTTTTAAAAAGGAGGAAAAAATGAGCGGGACATGGTAGAGTATGCCTTTAATCCCAGCACTCAGGAGGCAGAGGTATGTTGATCTCTGAGTTCGAGGCCAGCCTGACCTACCAAGTGAGTCCCAGGACAGCTAGGGCTGTTACACAGAGAAACCCTGACTTGAAAAACAAAAAACAAAAAGAAAGAAAAGAAAAACATCTCAATAATAAGAATCTCAATAAGTACAAACTCAGATGGATAATATAAAAAGGAAACCACAAAATAACACCATGAATTTGAAAGACAATGACAACAACAGCAGCAGAAGTCCCCAATAACGCTACCAAAAGCACAGCAGAGACAGGAGGAAGTGGCAAACGCAGGTGCAAGAAAGAAAACAAATCAAAGAAAAGAGGATGTTCAGTGATGAAAAATGTGGAACAAAATTAGATGAATGTATAAAGACCAATAAAAATAAAAGCATAGTATTAAAAAGGTACTGGAAAATACTCCTAAAATGTAACAAAACAGTGGAAGCACAGGAGGACAAAGGAGTAGGGGAGACATGCTGGAGCAGCTCCTGTCTGGGCCTGTGGCTATTGGACAAAGTGGACTGATTATGTTCACGAGGGAAGGCTAGTTGAACTTTGTGGGCTCTTGTCTTGTCTATATTTTATGCTGGTATTGAGCCCAAATTTAAAAAGTATCTGATATCTTCCAGAACTGTCTTCTTTCAGTAGTTTGTCTTCTATGCAGACCACTGGCTTCTGCCAGCCCCACTTAACGTCATTGTCTGTGGGTTGAGCAGGTTCTCTCATCCTATTTAGATTCTCCAGATTGTACCATCTGAGGCAGCTAATGATTCAGCTTGGATGTTTCCTGAGTGTGTCATGGGTATAGGAATCAACCATAGCATTGAGAACTGTATAGGCAATGGACCTGTCTTCCCACCTCCAAGACATTCTAAATAATTTAATCACCCTGCTAGAGGATGCATCCATAGGTATCAAGTAGATCCTGGAGCTTTATGTTTTTGGACTCTATATCAATGACAAGGCGGACAGAGAGCTGGCTCCAGAAGTTGGTCCACCTGCTTAATTTAGTTTTGGGGCTATCAAACTCTAGGACTAATCTCATCTAATAACCAGTGTCGAGGTTGCCTTTACCTGGTAGTTCATCATCCAAAGTTGTACTTTAAGCTACATATACTTTTCACTTGTTATCATCTGCCCCTCCACTCTCCACAACTGTCTCCTGACCCAGGGCTCTTTCTTTCCTTGGGACTGTAGCAGATTAAATTCAGGCTTCCTGTGTTGTAGCTGTCAACCTTAACAGACTCCCAAGTTAACTCAGTTTCAAACACTCTGTTCTTTCTCAAGACGGCACCTGGTTCCTTCCGTCTACCTCATACAGCATGTGATGTGGTATCTGTCTCCAATGCTGATCCTACAGAGGAATACCGTCTCACCAAAACCTGCAACTGGGTTTAAGGCCTGTGAGGGGTGTAGGCTTGTCATGAAAATAGGACTGCCAGTCTCTTTCCACCAGGGCTGCCTGGCTTCCCTTCTAGAGAAGTCTTTCTGTTTCTCCATCCTTTACCAGGGAGCTGTATGCCTGGAGCTGTGTTTGGTGAAGCTCTTTTCTGTGTATTGCCCATACAGTTTTCCATATTTTCCAGTTATCTCGTCAGTACCTCATGAAGCTCTGAAGCTCTTCCTCTCTTCTTGACACAAATATGTTCTTATTCTTAGTCTCCTCCTTAGCTAGGCCATTTGGAAACAGCTTCTTATCTACTATTGTACGTGGAATCCAGAATTATTTCCTATGATTTGCTAAGCAAATCTTCAATCTTTGCATTATCAACAATCTGGGGAGTATACTATACATAGAGAGAAAAAACTCAAAGAAAATGATAAAATCACTGAATTTAATAAAAAAATGCAACCAATTAACTTTTGTGGGACATAGTCAGACACAGCAGTGCTAAAATATACAGACAGAACCCTAGGCACTGACACCAGGAAAGAAGAAAAGTCTCTCATCAATGATGTACAGTTCACCACAAGAATTTAGAAAAGACAAATCAACAGAGCCCAAAGGAACATGAGGAAGGATATAATAGAAAGCCAACTGGGAAAACCTGTACTGCAAAGGTAGGTTTTCAAAAAGTTTGACAAATTAGGCCAATCTTTACCAAGACTGACAAGCAAAAGAGAAGACACCCATTCCTAACTGTGGTGGTTTGAATAACAATGGCCCTTCTGGAAGAGCAGCAGCTCTTAACTACTGAGCTGTCACTCTCCTCCCTGCTTTCAAAACAGATTAGTAAGTAGAGAGGGGCTAGTTGGGGGAAAAGTGGTCCAGTAAGGGTGGGGGCAAGAGAAGGTAATGTGGGATGAACATGTTCAAAAGTCATATATATTTATGAAATTGAAAAGATACAAATAAAAAGAGAAACATTTAGAAACTGCTTAACAATGCTTTAATGCTATGATATAAATTCACACATATGTTTCATGACAGTGGAATAAGGGGTGAAACAGAAGTGTATAAATATGCATAAGCATGTGTTCATAGTCACTTGAGTTCATGGAGAGACTTATGACAGTTACAATGCTCATGTCTACCACAGGTCATGTCATCACAGCTGACTTTGTCTAACTACTAACTTCCATTACTCATTCTGATCTCTTCTGCCTTCAGCAAGTGTTGGTTTGGTTCTTTACCTAGTGAGAGGACCTGACACTTCATAGTCCTGCTTGTAATGAGAGATCATCTTCTAGTGATCATAATCATAGGGAATGATAGTAAGAACAGAAGCCACAAGAGATTTCCTACGTGGAGGTGTTTTTCTCCATTGCCTACATTGTGTAGGAGTCCAGCTTCCCTTTGGTAACCAGGGTCAGCCACACCTCTGTCAATATAGTCTACTTTCTGCCTACTGATTTAGATGCACAGGGATCTGCAAAAGCTGACAGCTCTCTTAACTTTCTCTTCTCTTCTCTTCTCTTCTTTTCTTTCTCTCTCTCTCTCTCTTTCTTTTTCCCCTCAAAGAAGCAAGTATTTGTTTATTTATTTTTCATTTATTTTACATATCCACTACAGTTTCCCCTCTCTCCTCTCTTCCTGTTCCCTCCCCCAACCCCCTCCTATCCCCCACAACCATGCCTCCTCTGTTCAGAAAGGGACAGGCCTCCCATGGGAGTCCACAAACACTCTTAACTTTCAAGTCAATAGAGTGATTGTTGTATCTCCTAGCAGAAACACACTTCCCGTTTGAATGAAGACCTCTGTACCAGAAGAGCACAAAGTCACAAGAAGAAGCTGACATTATCTCCAAGCTAATAGTTAATGGTACCATTTCTTGATTTGTAGATCCATGAATCCTAACTAGAGAAGAAATGGCATCATGTTCTTAAGTGCTCTATCAGTTAGATTTTCATTACTATAAGGAAATAACTAAGATATAACTTATAAAGAGAAACAGTGTATTTTGCTCATCATTCTGGAAGTTCCAGTTCAAAATCAGGTGACCTCATCTCTTTGGGCCAGTGGAAAGGCAGCACACTATAGCAGGGGTGCAACTACTCATTGCCAGGAAACAAAAGAGAACAAGGAAGAGGTTACCCTCTCAGACCCTTTCAAGGATGTCACTCAAATGACCTACAAACCTCCCAGTAGGCCTTTCCTCTAGAAGTTTCCACCATCTTCCAAAAGCGCCCTGGGAAACCATACCTTTACCACATAGATCATTGGGGAACAAACATCCCAAACATTCTAAAAGCAGACGAAGCCTTCTGGAGAACTTTGCCCAACACTTTGGAGTGCTGTTATCTCCGTGGGACTGGAACAGAGTCTTTCAAATCAACCCTTCCTTCTGTCAAGCCAGCTGATTCAGGATGGTGGAAACATGCTGCATCCCTTGGATTTCATGAGCATGAGACTTTATCAAGTTTATTTTGCTGTGAACTCAGTTCTTTGATGGGAAGCAATACTATGCAAGACACTATGGCAGTGAACAAAACATTTTGCAGTCCGTAGATGGTAATTTTAGCACCAGTGTTAAATGCAGGAAAGAAAATCAATATCCAGAATGAGAATCCACACTAGCAGGAACAAAACACCATCCCATCCTGGGTAGTAGCAGACCTGTGTAAGCAACCTGCCATTAGGTAGCCAACTTCATTCCCCTTAGGGAATGAGGCCATATAAGGCATTCATTGCTTGTCTCTACTGCATGCAGTGAGACCATAGTCAGGACTACCTTGCAGAATGTAGTTGATGTTACAAGTCCATGCATAATCTTCATCCTTGCCACATGGCACTGTTGGGCATTGATAGGAGTCCATGGAAACAGCTGCCTAGTATGTACAAATGGGCCATCCCATTCCTGTGACTATTAAAACATTTCTTGGCTGAGGTTAATCCCTGGGTAGCAATCAGATGGAATGCCAATACTTTTAGGCTCATACTTCAGGTATGCTGTTCTAAGTCCTGCCACTGAGAGGACTGCCCTCCACCTTTCTGCAGGGATGTCTCAGAAAGGGCCGTGTTGCTGCCACTGTCCAGTCCAGGTATGATGTCAGAGGACTATACAGGACGACCTGTAACCAGACAGCATTCTCTTCCTCATCTTCTGATCATAAGGAATCCTCCAAGAGGCCATCAGTGCAGGCGAGGAGAGAGAAGGCAGAATAGCAGAAACCAGGACCTCTGGGCACTGTGGCTTCTTCACGTCACTTACTTTAAGAGTCTCAGAATGCCGGGCGGTGGTCACACATGCCTGTAATCCCAGCACTCGGGAGGCAGAGGCAGAGGCAGGCGGATCTCTGTGAGTTTGAGGCCAGCCTGGTCTACAGAGCTAGTCCAGGACAGGCTCCAAAGCTACAGAGAAACCCTGTCTGAAAAACAAGCAAACAAACAAACAAACAAACAAACAAACAAAAAGAGAGTCTCAGGACATGCTCAGGAACAATGGCCTGCACATAAGTTTCATTTGGTGATAGCACATTGCTGTATGAGTGTGACCAACTTTATGTATTGGTTAACTAGATAACACCCAGTTCATGACAGGCAGCTCAGGTCTCACAGTAATGTGGTTTATGGTACTGATTTCATAACAAGGTTCAGGTTGTTAGCCATAGTATTTCAGATGATTGGTTGTAAAGTTGGGTTCTGGGTGGATATGACTTCCAGATACAGGAATACATTTATACATTATTATTTGATATATTTATTTCCTTCTTCCTCCTTCCTCTTCTTTTGGTTTTTTGAGTCTAAACAGCCCTGGTCATCCAGGAACTTGGTCTGTAGATCAGGGTGGCCTCAAACTCAGAGATTCATCTGTCTCTGCCTCCTGGGTGCTGGGATAAAAGGCCTGAGCCACCACTGCCTGGATATATTCCTTAATAAATATGATTGATTTGCTCATAACTGATAGATCTGTGCTATGGTTCTTAGCGTATTTGAGTGTTTCGGCTTGTAAATATCTGTAGGCTATTGACTATTTTACCATATAAAATTACCTATGATGTGCCCTGCATTTCTTTTATGTGTTTCTCAAATAAACTCTACATAAAATGTAAATAAACATCTTTAATAGATTGGCTCAAGTCTGGGAACTGATTAAGTAGCCATGTCTCTGTTTTTTTAATCAGATTAGAAAACCACAGATGGCATAATTTATTAAGGATAGTAGTTTATTCAGCCAACAGTTATATAGGCTTGGAGGTTCAAGGTGGGGAAACACATCTATTGAGAATGTTCTTGCTGGTGGGGGCTCTCAGCAGAATCCCAAAGTAATGCAGGAATTACACACAAGGGAATACCTACAGGGACTGAGCCAATCTGGACTTAGCAACAGATACACTCTGAAGTACCTCATTAATTCACTGATGCACCATTTGATGGATACATTCATGAGGGCAGAGCTCACAGGACCCATGGCAAAAATCAGACAGTTTTCTAATAAACTGACATGCAGCAACATTCAAGATAGATTGGTAGGTAAAAAAGCAAAGCATAGGAAATATATTTATAGTAAATGTTTCCTGTTAAAATGACAAGAGATTAGATGTGCTTATGGAAGAAAAATTATTTTAAGAAAGACTAGGCCAGAAACCAGTGAGACTGCTTACTAAAACTAATGAGTAGGATATATGAGGGTATGAGAACAGGACACAAACGATAAAGGAGTGGCATTTATTTGCTGTACATTTAAAATATACATTATACATTTTAAAATCATGATATTTAAAATACTCAAAAATATCAATAAGAACAAGGAATAAGCAGAAATAGGACACAGAAACAAATGAAACTTGTTTGTAAACAAATTCTGTTACCTGTTTTGAACTCAGCACAGCTATACTGAAAGAGGTAACACTGAGCATAGAATTTTGACAATACATCTACCAAATAAAGAATAAAAGGACTATAAATATTGTTACTATCACTATGTATTGACTATGATGCTATTTTACATATATTTCATAATTAGTAACTACATAAACATCTAGAAGAAAGCTAAGCTTCCCACTCATGGAGGAGGGAATTAGCTTGTGACCAGGAGACAGGTTAGACTGAATTCTTAGCTATTGTTGGATTGAAATTTTTGGATTCATAAACAAAAATGAGCCTGTGGAAATACATAAATATATACTCTGCTGGCTAAATTTATCTCAACTTGACATAGGCCAAAGTCATCTGAGAGAAGGGAACCCCAATTGAGAAACTGCCTCCATAAGACTGGGTTGTAGGCAAGCCTATAGGATATTTTTTTTAAGTTAATTAATTTATTTATTGTGTATACAGTATCTGCCTGCATATGTCCCTGCAGGCCAGAAGAGGGCACCAGATCTCATTATGGGTGTTGTGAGCCACCATGTGGTTGCTGGGAATTGAACTCAGGACCTGTGGGAGAGCAGTCAGTGCTCTTAACCTCTGAGCCATCTCTCCAGCCTGGGATATTTTTTTAAGTAGTGATTGATGGGGGTGGGCCAACCACATTGTGGGTGGTGACATTCCTGGGCTAATGGTCCTGGGTTGTATAAGAAAGCAGGCTGAGCAAGCCATGATGAGCAAGCCAGTAAGCAGCTCAGGTTCCTGCTCTATTTGAATTCCTGTCCTGATTTCCTTCAGTAATGAACAGTGATATGGAAGTGTAAGCTGAATAAACCCTTTCCTTTCCAACTTGCTTTGGTCATGGTATTTTGTCACAGCAATAGAAACCCTAAGACCCATTTTTTTTTTTTGCATATATTTTTAAGAAAAATAAAATGAAATAAAAAAATCTCCTATGAACATGGACACAAAAGTCCCTAACACGATACTAAGAAATAGAATCTAATATATATACTTATAAAAAAAGATATCACCCTATAACAAAGTAGTGTTCATCTTAGGAATTCGGGGTTAGTTAAATATTCAAAAATCAATGCATATAACTCATTTATTAGAAGACTAAATGAGAAAACACACAATCATATTAGTGAATTTACAAGGGGGATTCATCAGCATGATGAAAATCATATAAAATAGGTATAGATTATTCCCCTAACCTAATAAAAGACAGTTGTTTAAAAAAAAAAAAAAAAAAAAAAAAACCCAGTGAACAATCCTCACAGTGAGAGACCAAATACTCTCTTGCAAACCTGGAGAACAAGACAAGAGTATCTTGAATGACACATTTAAAGGATAATTTTCAGTTATTTACATTTAACAACACTTTGAGTTATTCAGGCAACATACAAGTAAAAGAATTTGGAGGCAGATAGACTAGAAAGCAGGAAATAACACTGTCATCTCCCATCTGTATATACATAGAGAATTCCTGGAACTCCCAAGTATAACAAAGCATTGCGTAGCTTACATAAGGCCCTGGGTTCAAGCTGATCAACACACACACAGCAGCAGCAGCAGGGTACGATCTGGTGGCTGGGAAAGCATTTCAGTAGTAAAGTGCTTGCTTAGTAGATACAAAGCCCTTGGTTCTATCTCCATGCAGCAAGAACACATGGTCACAGTACATAACATTAACTCTACTACCCATTAACATAGGACCACAGGGTAACTAACACTTTAAAACCTTTGAAAAAGCCATATGGAAATGCACTCTTAGAAGTTTTCTAAAATATGTACATGTTTAATTAGCATGTCCTTTAGAGTTCTGTTGGATCTTTCTATAACTGCTTGGCCTGTAGGATTATGTGGAATACCTGTAATATGCTTTATATTGTAATAAGCAAAAAAACTGTTTCATTTTAACAGAGACATATGCTGGAGCATTGTCAGTTTTAATTTGTGCAGGTATACCCATGATGGCCATAACTTCTAGCAAATGAGCGATTACAGAATCAGCTTTTTCAGAACTCAAAGCAGCCGCCCATTGAAATCCTGAATAAGTATCAATGGTATGGTGTACATATTTCAATTTTCCAAATTCTGCAAAGTGAAACACATCCATCTGCCAGATTTTATTCCTCTGAGTACCCTTTGGGTTACATCCTGCTGGTAATGGCATCTGATTGTAGAAGGAACAAGTAGGACATTTCTTTACAATTTCCTTGGCTTGTTGCCAGGTTATAGAAAAATCCTTTTTTAAACATTTACTATTGATATGATGTTTTCTTACGAAATTCTGAGGCCTCCATCATTACCTTGTGCTAGAGGGCCTGGCAGACCAGTATGGGATTGGATGTAGTTATGTATAAAGGATGACTCCTTTTCCTGATTGTATCTTGTAATTGAATAAATAGTGAAGTTAATTCTGAAGCATCAGGGATAAATTCTGCAGTCTCAATATGTAATACCACTCTTTCAGCATACTGAGAATCAGTAACTATGTCGAGAGGTTCTGAAAAACCTGTTAATACCAACAGAATAGCATACAATTCTGATTTTTGAACTGAATTATAAGGACTTTGAACCACTTTACTTAAATTTTCTGATTTGTAACCTGACTTTCCTTGTTTGTTTGCATCTGTATAAAATGTACGAACTCCAGATACGGGTTTTTCCCATATAATTCGAGGCAAAATCCAATCAGCTCTCTTTATAAGATCAATTCTATTGCTTTTGGGATATTTACTGTTAATTTCTCCCAAAAAATTACTGCAAGCTCTTTGCCAAGGTTCACTTTCTGTCCATAATTTTTCAACGTCCTCTTTAGTTAAAGGTATAACAATTTCTTATTTCTAAAATATGTATATATTCATGTATAACAAAATTTTAAATAATGTTACCCTATATGGGGCATAATGCCTCTTTGGGTTACCTCTTTTTCATTGTAGGTCAGTGGGCGGGTCCATAGATACCCTCAAATATTACAGGCTATTGTCATTGCTCTTGCTTACTCTCCAGAACAGATTCTATCGCTGAAGCTAACACATATTGAGACATGGAACATGGAGAAATTAAGCTGATAAAGGTTCTTAATATATACCACACATCATATAAAAATTGCATAAAAAGAGGTCCTAGGGGCTGGAGAGAAGGCTCAGCAATTAAAAGCACTGGTTGCTCCTACAAAGGATCCCAGCAGCCACATGGCAGCTAACAACTGTCTGTAACTTTGGTACCAAGGAATCCAACACCTTCTTCTGGCCTCTGAGGACATCAGGCATTTGTGGAACATGGATATACATGTAGGCAAAATACTAATACATATAAACAAATAAATTAGCTAATTTAAAAATGGGTCATAAACCTACACTGAAAACATAATATTACATAACTTCTAGAGAAAATTTAAGAAAAAAATCTGCATAACTTTAAGTTTAGTGATGAGTTTTTAGAGTCAACTGCAAAAGCATAATTCAAAACAGAAAAAAACAGAGTTGACAAAATGGGAACACAAGCCACATACTGAAAAAATATATGCAGATCATGCCTGTAATATTAAAGAACTCTTAAAACTCAACAATAAAAATAATCTAATAAAATGTTTTTTAAAATGGGTAAAAGATCTGAAGGAAAATTTTCCTCAAATTGTACTGTTAACCAACAAATATCTGAGAAGGTCCTGGGCATCATTTGTGATCCGAAGTGCAAAGGAGAATGACAGGAGACAGTAGCTTAAGTCTTCCCATTCCACAGTGTCAGACCCCACGAAGAAGTGCGGCAGCAAGAACATCCTTGACACTCCTAGGGACCGAAAGGAGAGCACTTTGGGAGGAAGATGCAGGGAAGTCTGCGATGGAAGCAATCACAAAAGTAGCTACACCTAGCTATAACACAGTCTTTGCCACCTAGACAGACTGTACAGAAAACAGCAAAAACAAAACAATAAAAACTCTCTTCATGAATATTGTAGGCAAAACTAAACTAAGGTTAAACCCATAGAATTGGAGAAACTTTCCTAAGACCCAAGGATTCCTTAGCTTTTTCGGATGCAGGTATTATAAACCAATAAAAGCAACTTTCTAAGTTTCAAACAATCTCAGTCATATAACTAAAACTGAGATAAAATTCTGTCTTACTTGCACGAAAAACTAGACAGCAGAGGTTGGTAAGTGAGCAGAGGAAATTTCAGAAAGGGGAAAATTCAGAAATGCCAAATTCTTTGCATATATTCTGTCCAAATTTCTGGTGGATTCTTGACATACTCCTGTGTTGGGCAGACTCCAAGCAGCCACAGGTAGGCTAAAAGAACCTCATTATGAGTGGCAGCACACCACGGATAGATCAGGCTAAGCAAACAATACAGCTCCTCAACACTCTGTAGAGCAGTGGTTCTCAAACTTCCTAACGCTGCGACCTTTAATACAGCTCCTCGCATTGTGGTGACCCCCAACAATAAAATTATTTTGTTGCTACTTCAAAACTGTAATTTTGCTTGTAAATATTTGATATGAGACCCTGAGGGGTCGTGACCCATTGGTTGAGAACCACTGCTTTTGAGACACAGCCAAATCATGAAATTACTAGAAACACCAAGAAACAGGAGCCTGTGTGCCACAAATAAGAGCAAAAGTGTTTGTGGAGGCTAGCCCTAGGAAGGCACCATCAGCTGAATTAGCAAAAGGGTTTTAAAATCGGTGCACAAGGAATGAACAACTCAATTTCAACAGAGAAAAAGAAATGATTAAAAGATATGAAGGTTCTGGAACTTAAAAATACTCTACTAGAATGAAACATTCCACAGGTTTGGGATGTAATTCAGGAGGAAAGCTTGCCTAGCATGCATGTGACCTTGGCTTCTGTTCTCAGCAGAATATGCAAATAGGTAAACAAACCGAAATATCGTCCTAAATATTCATTGAGAGTTACACAAAAGCCTTAAGTGCTAAACCATGCTTGCACAGCACTGGCGCTGTGTGTACCGGGTATAGGAGATGAGAAGTGAAATGTGGTTGTGCTGTGAGTAGTATTTTGAGTCATTTTTGCCTGCAAATAAAAGGAAACTGAGGCATGGTGAATGTTAAAACCAGGGGGAAGGGGTTGGAAGTTATGGATTGGATGAAAACTGAGAAAGGGCCATCAAAATCCAAAAGGGTAAGTAGGATGGTTAACAACTATAAACTTCACAAAAATAAGGCAAGAGAAAGGAAGAACTAATCCTTAAAGTCAATAATAAATAAAGGAATAAAACCAGAATCTAGGTGTAAAGGAGCTGATTTAGCCTATTAAACATCAACGATGGTAAGTGATATGTGAAGAACAAAAACAAAAACAGTTTTCTCCCCATCCTTCCCCTCCTTCCCACCCTTCTCCTTTTCCCACAGGTCACTTCCTCCCCACCCCCATTCTTGGGTTTTATTTTATTATTTTATTGAGAATAGATTTTTTTCTCACATAATATATCCTGATTATGGTCCCCTCTATTCTTCCCAGTCCTTCCTACTTCCTCTTCTATCCAGATCCACTCCCTTTCTGTCATTTGAAATGAGATAAAACACAAGCTAACACATTGGGATTTGTTGTTGTTTGTTTTTTGCTCTTTTGGGGAGCCCACCATGGAGCTCCCAAATAACTCACACATGGAGGATTATTCCTAATTATGAATGCTGGCCTTAGCTTGTCTTGTTTCTTGCCAGCTTTTCTTAATTTTAAATTATCTTGCCTGTCTTTTGCCTCTGGGCTTTAACCTTTCTTAATTTTTGTATAACTTTCTTCCTTATTCCTTTGCTGGTTGTGTAGCTGAGTGGCTGGCCCCTAATGTCCTCCTCCTTCTCTTCCTCCTAGATCTCTCTTCTCCTAGATTTCTCCTTTTATTAATACTTTCTGCCTTGCAGCCCTGCCTATCCTTTCTTCTGCCTTGCTATTGGCTATTCAGTTCCTTATTAGACAGGCAAAGTAACACAGCTTCACAGAGTTAAACAAATGCAACATAAACAAAAGTAACACACCTTAAAATAATATTATACAACAGGAATTGGACAAAACAAACAGAAAGAAAAGAGCCCAATAAAAGGCACAAAAATCAGAGATCCACCTTTTCATACACTCAGGAATCCCATAAAAACATCTGGTAGACCTATGCCAGATGTTTAGTTGGTAAAAATCTTTTCACATTCTGTAGGCTACCATTCTGTCTAACTGATGGTGTCCTTTGCCATGCAGAAGCTTTTCAGTGTCTTGAGGTACCACTTAATAATTGTTGATTTTAGTGCCTGTGCTTATATTGTTCTGTTCAGAAAGTCTTTTTCTTATGCCAATGAGTTCAAGACTATTCTCACTTTCTCTTCCATAAGGTCAGTGTATTTGGTTTGATGTTGAGGTCTTTGATCTAGCTGCAGCTCAGTTTGTGCAGGTGATAAGGAAGGATCCATTTGCGCTCTTCCACATGCAGCTGTCCACTTTGTCCAGCTGTGTTTGTTGAAGATGCTGTCTTTTTCCCAGTGTGCATTTCTGGCTTCTTTATAAAAAATTAGGTGTCCATAGGTGTGTGGATTTATGTCTGGGTCTTCAATTCAACTGCATTGACCAACATGTTCAGTTTTATGCCAATATCATGATTTTTTTATTACTAGAACTCAGCAGTACAACTTGAAATTTGGGATGGTGATACCTCCAGCAGTTCTTTTATTATTATTCAGGATTGCTTAAACTATCCTTGGGTGTGTGTGTGTGTGTGTGTGTGTGTGTGTGTGTGTGTGTGTGTGTGTGTGTGTGAAGGTGAAAACTGTCTTTTTAAGGGCTGTGAAGAATTGTGCTGGAATTTGAATGAGAATTACATTGAATTTGTAAATTGCTTTAGATAGGATGGCCATTTTTACAATATTAATCCTACTAATCCATGAACTTGGGAGAGCTTTCTATCGTATGATATCTTCAATTTCCTTTTTTTTTTTTTTTTTTTCCTGAGACAGGGTTTCTCTGTGTAGTTTTGGTGCCTGTCCTGGAACTCACTTTGTAGCCCAGGCTGGCCTCGAACTCACAGAGATCCACCTGCTTCTGCCTCCCGAGTGCTGGGATTACAGGCGTGTGCCGCCACCACCACCTAGCTTCAATTTCCTTCTTCAATGTCTTTTTTTTTTTTTTTTTTTTAAGATTTATTATGTATACAGTGTTCTGCCTGCATGCCAGAAGAGGGCGCCAGATCTCATTACAGATGGTTGGGAGCCACCATGTGGGTGCTGGGAATTGAACTTAAGACCTCTGGAAGAATAGCCAGTGCTCTTAACCGCTGAGCCATCTCTCCAGCCCTTCAATGTCTTATACTTTTATCATATTTTATATTTTGTAAGACTATTGTGAAAGGTGTTTCTCAGTTTGTCATTTGTATGTAGGAAGACTACTAATTTTTGTGAGTTAAGAGTTAATTTTATATCCAGCTACTTTTCTGAAAGTGTTTATCAGCTATGAGGGTTTCCTGGTGGATTTTTACGGTCACTTATATATACTATCATATCATCTGAAAATAAAATTTACTATGACTTCTTCATTTTCTACTTTCATGTACTTAATCTCTTCAAGTACAGAGAGAGCAGACAACCTTGTTTTGTTCCTGATTTTAGTGGAATTGCTTTGAATTTCTCTCCATTTAAGTTGATGTTGGCTATGGACTTGCTGTACACTGCCTTTATTATGTTGAGGCATGTCCCTTGTATCCCTAATCTCTCCAGTACTTTTATCACGAAGGGGTGTTAGATTTTGTCAAAGGCCTTTTCTTCATCTAATGAGATGATCATGTATATTTTTATTCAGTTTGTTTATATGGTTTACATTTATCCATTTCTTTCAGTTTGTTTATATGGTGGATTACAATGACTGATTTTCGTATGTTGAACCATTCCTGCATTTCTGGGATAAAGCCTGCTTGGTCATGGTAGATGATCTTTTTGATGTGTTCTTGGATTTGTTTTGCAAGTATTTTATTGAAATTTTTTTTGTGGGGGGGATGGTGGTGAACACCTTTAATCCCAGCACTTGGGAGGCAGAGGCAGGTGGATCTCTGAGCTCAAGAGCAGCCTGGTCTACAAAGAGTTCCAGGACAGCCAGGGGCTACACAGAGAAACCCTGTTTCAGCGCGCGCGCGCAGAAAGACAGAAATTTTGCTTATATGTGCATAAAGGGAAGTTCATCTATAATTCTCTTTGCTGGGTCTTTATGCAGTTTAGTTATCAGGGTAACTGTGGCCTCATAATGCTGTGGATGATTGATTGATAAATAAAACACTGATTGGCCAGTAGCCAGGCAGGAAGTATAGGCGGGACTAGCAGAGAGGAGAATTAAGAGAACAGGAAGGCAGAGAGAAAGAGATGCCAGCCTGCCATCAAGGAAACATATTGTAAAGACAGCAGGTAAAGCCACGGAACACGTAGCGACATATAGATTAACAGAAATGGGCTGAGTATAAGAGTAAGAGTTAGACAATGGTAGGCCTGAGCTAATGGTCAAGCAGTTTAAATAATATAAGCATCTGTGTGTTTATTTTATAAGTGGGCTATGGGACTGCTGGGGCTTGGCAGGACCCAGAGAGAAAAACTTTAGCTACATCATATTAATTGAGGAATATTGGCATTAACTCATCTTTGAGAATCTGGGAGAATTCTGTGCTAAAACTGCCTGGCTCTCGGCTTTTTTTCTTTTCTTTTCTTTTTTTTTCCGGGGGAAGAGATTTTTAATTACTGCTTCTATTTCACTGGGGATTATAGGCCTGCTTCAGTGTTTATCTGATCTTAATTTAACTTAGGTAGGTGGTATGTATTGAGAAATTTATCCATTTCTTTTAAATTTTCCAATTTGGTGGATTACAAAATTATGTTTAAAGAATCCTTAGGATTCTCTGGATTTCCTTGGTATCTGTTGTTATATCCATCTTTAATCTCTACTAATTTGAACATTAACTTTATGCTGTTTAATTAATTTGGATAAGGGTTTGTTAATCTTACTGATTTTCTCAAAGCACCAACTCTTTGTTTCATTAATTCTTTGTATTGCTTTTTCTTTATTTGTATTTTATTGATTTCAGCCCTGAGTTTGATTACCTTCTATTCCTTTTGGGCTTGATTTCTTCTTTTTGTTCTAGAGTTTTCAGGTATGCTGTTAAGTTACTAGTATGAGATCTCTCCAGTTTTTTTTTTTTTTTTTTTTAATGTAGTCACTTAGCCTCTTAGAATTGCCTTCATTGAGTTCCGTATACGTGGATATCTTGCATATTTGTTTTTGTTAAATTCTAGGCAATCTTTAATTTTATTTTAAATTAATATCTTGACCTATTTTTAATTCAGTAGAGAGTTGTTCAGTTTTCATGACCTTGTAAGCTTTCTCTTGTTGATATTCAGCCTTAACCTGTGGTGATCAGATAGGATGCATTGAGTTATTTCAATTTTTTTTTTTTTTAAATCCATTGAGACATGCTTTGTGTTCGAGTATGTGGTCAGTTTTGGAGAAAGTTCCCTGAGGTACTGAGAAGAAGGTATATTCTTTGTGCTTGGATTAGATGTTCTGTAAATATCTGTTAGGTCCATTTGGCCAGTTAGCTCCAGCATTTCTCTGTTTGGTTTTTATCTGGATGACCTGTCTGTGGTGAGAGTGGAGTACTGAAGTCTCCCACTATCAGTGTGTGAGGGTCAGTATTTGCTTTAAGCTGTAGTAGTGTTTCTTTTACTTGTTTGTTGTATAGATGTCAAGAATTGCAATGCATTCTTTGTGGATTTTTTCCTTTGATGATTATGTAGCAGCTTTCCTTATCTCTTCTGATTAGTTTTGGTCCTTTTTGTTAGGTGTTAAAATGGCTATACCAGCTTGCTCATTTGCTTGCAATATCTTTTCCTCTTTTTTTACCCTGAGATGATGTCTTGTTCTTGATGTTAACGTGTGTTTCTTGTATGCACCAGAGGGATGGGTCCTGTTTTCACATCCACTCTGTTAGTTTGTATATTTTTATTGAGGAATTGAGAGCATTGACGTTGAGAGATATCGATGAGCAGTGTTTGTTGATTCCTGTTATTTTGTTGTTGCTGTTGTGTGTGTGTTGTGTTTCTCCTCTTTTGATTTGCTGGTCTAGGATTATATATTATATTCCTTGTGTTTTCTCCAGTGTGGACTTTAAGGTTGTCATTTTCCTTCTAGTGCCTTTTGTAGGGCTGAATTTGTAGATAGATATTGCTTACATTTAGTTTTTATCATGAAATATCTTATTTCCTCCATTTATTGTTGAAAATTTTGCTGGGTACTCTCATCTTGCCTGGCATCTGTGATCTCTTAGTCTGTAGAACATATGTCAAGGTGCTCTGGCTTTAGAGTCTCCATTGAGAAGTTAGGTGTTCCTAACAGGTCTGCCTTTATACACGCTTTGTTGTTTTTGTTTCAGTTGCAGCTTTCTAACAGTCTTTGTTCCATATGTTTACTGTTTTGATTATTATGTGGTGAGGGGACTTTCTTTTCTAGTCTTGTCTTTTGGTGTTCTGTAAGCTTTTTGTACCTTTATAATCATTTCCTTCTATAGGTTAGGAAATTTTTCTTCTATGGTTTCGTTGAAAACATTTTCTGTGCCTTTCACCTGGGTTTCTTTTCCTTCCTCTTTTCTTGTTATTCTTATATTTGTTCTTTACATATTGTCCCAGATTACATGGATGTTTTGTGCCAGGATAATTTTAGATTTAACATTTTCTTTGACCAAGGTATTAATCTATTGTGTCTTCAGTGACTGAGATTTTTTTTCTATCTCTTATAGTCAGTTGGTGAGAGTTGTCTCTGAGGTTCCTGTTTGAGGTCCTAAAATTGTTTCATTTTCAGAAGTTCCCTAGTTTGGGTTTTCTCAATTGATTCTATTTCCACTTTCAGGCCTTGAACTATTTTATTTATTTCCTTCTACTGTTTATTTATGTTTTCATAGAATCTTTGATGAGTTTATTAATTTCCTGTTTAAGGACCACTATCATATTCATAAAGGCTATTTTATGGTCTTTTTCTTGTGCTTCAGCTATGTTGGAAAACCCAGAACTGTGGTACGGTTGCTAGGCCATAATGGGGATTTATTGTCCTGGCTATTATTGATTGTGTTTTTATGCTATCATCTATGTGACTGAGTTTGATAAGACTGTAATTCTAGGTGCTGATATCTGGTCTTGTCTTTTTTTTGGTGGGTGTTCTGTTCCTTGGTTTCTGTTGTCATCTTTCGTTCTTAGGAGAGTGTGATGGTTGTGGGTTGTGTGGTAGGAAATTCTTCTGGGATCCTGATAGGTGTTGCCACTGGGGGTTCCAGGTAAAATGTGTTTCTAGATATTGGGAGCTGAGACTTAGGAATGGGTTTCAGCTGGTGTGGGTCAGGTGGTGGTGGTGAGGGAGGAAAGCAGGATGTTCTACCAGGATCTGCTTAGTCCCCTGTGAATGTGAGCAGAGAATGAGCTTTAGCAGTCAGCTACAGAGCCAGGGATGAGACTGGGGATTAGATTTGGTGAAGCTGAAGGAGAGATGGAGGTCTGAAGTTAGCTTCCCTGTCTAGAGTCTCTGTTTTTTGTTTGTTTGTTTTTGATATATATAGGCAGGGTCTTGTGTGTAGCCTAGGCTGTCCCTAATTGCTAACCTCCAAATGCTTGGAGTTTACAGGAGTGTGATGCCAAGATAAAAGTAAAGCTGATCCTCAACTGAGAGAGGTCCCCCTTGTGGCTAGGACCCCTGGCAGGTATTGCAGTCTGGAAGCAAGAAGTGGTCAGGTGAGTTAAGAGTCTGGTCCACCCAGAGCTGAGGTGACTTCCTCTAGGAACCTCTACCTGGCCATGCCCACACTACTGGTCCCTTCTCAGCAGGGACCTGACTACCTCTGCCTGTTCCAGCAGTCATTACTGGAACATTCCATGATTTGTGTGTGTGTGTGTGTGTGTGTGTGTGTGTGTGTGTGTGTGTGTGTTTCTTCAGAGTATAGTGTTCTCCAGCAAGAGATCAGTTTATAGAGGGAACACATACATTTTCCCAAAATGGCCACTTCAATTAACCTCAGGAACAAGACAACAGTGCTTGCCATCATTATTGTTCAATATTCTTTTGTATTGCCATAACTCTGGTGGAAGTCCCTGCCCCAGCAGAGGACACACTGGCCACCAAAACCCCAGGTAGGCTGCTAGCCCATAGACCACCCCCCTACTTTCTCAGTGCCTGCCCAACCCACTTCCAACTGGCCCTCCCCTCCTCATCACCATACCCCCCAACATACCAGCTGCCAGAATTCCAGCCTTCAACTTGGGCTGACACCCTCTGCTCTCCAGGAGTCCAGCCCCCAACTCAGGTGGAGACCCTCTGCTCAACTACAGGCCACTCCAGCCAGATGATCAGAGAGGAAACAGAAACCAAGGAACAAAACACCCATCCAACAAAGACAAACTCAGAAACTGGCACCTAGACCTATAATTACACCAAACCCATATGCCTAGAAACCAGTGTAAGAACACTACAATCAACAAAGGTCAGGACAATATGTCACCACCAGAGCTCAGCTACCCTACTACTGCAAGCCTGAATACTGCAACACAGCTGAAGCAAAAGGAAAATGACCTTAAAACAACTATATGACAACAATAGAGGTCCTCAAAGTGGAAATGAATTAAATCCCTTAAAGAAAGCCAAGAAAAAACAAATAGTTGAAGGAAATGAATAAAACTGTTCAAGAACTGAAAATGGAAATAGAATCAATAAAGAAAACACAAACTGAGGGAATTCTGGAAGTGGAAAATCTAGGTAAATGAACAGGAATTACAGACATCAATAACAATCATCAATAATAGAATACAAAAGATGGAAGAGAGAATCTCAGGTGTTGAAGATACAATAAGAGAAATAGATACATCAGTTAAATGTTAAATCTAAAAAATTCCTGATGCAATATATCCAGAAAATCTAAGACACAATGCAAATGTAAGAATAACAGGAATAGAAGAAGGAGAAGAATCCCAGTTCAAAGGCCCAGAAAATATTTTTTAGCAAAAATCATAGAATAGAATTTTTCTAACCTAAAGAAGGACATGCCTATAAAGGTATAAGAAGCTTACAGAATGCCAAATAGATTGGACAAGAAAATAAATTCCTCTTGACACATAATAATTAAAACACCAAATGTACAGGATAAAGAAAGAATATTAAAAGCTGCAAGGGAAAAAGACCAAGTAACATATAAAGGCAGACCTATCAGAATTACACCTGACTTCTCAATGGAAACTCTGAAAGCCAGAAGGGCCTGGGGACAGATGTGTTGCAGACTCTAGAAGACCACAGATGCTAGCCTAGACTACTATACTTAGTAAAACTTTCAATTACCATAGATGAAGAAAACAAGTTATTCCATGGTAAAGTTAAATATAAACAATATCCATCCACAAATCCAGCCCCACAGAAGGTAGTAGAAGGAAAATTACAGCCCAAGGAGTTTAACTATACTTATGAAAACATAGGAAAAATAATCTCACACTAGCAAAACCAAAAAAAAAAGGGGGAAACACATTCACACACAACCATCACCAACATAAAATAACAGGAATTAGCAATCATTAATCATTGATATTTCTCAGTATCAATGGACTCAATTCCAAAATAGAACACACACACACACACACACACACACACACACACACACACACACACACACAATCACAGAATGGATTCATCTTTCTGCTACATACAAGAAACACACCTCAATCTCAAAGATAAACATTACCCCAGGGTGAAGGGTAGAAAAAAATTTTCCAAGCAAATGGACCTAAGAAGCAAGCTGGTGTAGCTATCCTAATACCTAACAAAATAGACTTCAAACCAAAATTAATCAAAAGGGACAGGGAAGGACATTTCATATTTATCAAAAGAAAAATACACCAAAATGATCTTTCAATTCTTTTTTTTTTTTTTTTAAATTTTTTTTTTTTTCGAGACAGGGTTTCTCTGTACAGCTTTATGCCTTTCCTAGAATTCACTTTGTGGCCCAGGCTGGCCTCTAACTCACAGAGATCTGCCTACCTCTGCCTCCCAAGTGCTGGGATTAAAGGTGTGTGCCACCACCACCCAGCTTAATTCTTTTTTTTAATTAAAATTTTTTTTTCATTTTACATAGCAACCCCTTCCCTCCCCTTCTCCCGCTCCCCCCACACCTTCCCTCCATCCACTCCTCCTTTCTTGGAGACTCAACAAAGTCTGGCATATCAAATTGAGGCACGACCAAGTGTCTGTGATTCCCCCCCCCACCCCAATCAAGGCTAAACAAGTTATTCCACCATAGGGAATGGGCTCCAAAAAGCCAATTCATGCACCTAGGATAAGGCCTGATCTCATGCCAGATGTTCAACAAACAGATCAATCCACATAACTGTCACCCACTTTCAGAGGTTCTAGTTCAATTCCATGCAGGTTCCCCAGAGTATGAGAGCTCCCACTATCTCAGGTCAGCTGTCTCTGTGGTTTCCTCATCATGACCTTGACTCCACTTACTCATATAAACCCACCTCCCTCTCTTCAACTGAACTCAAGGAGCTTGGCCAAGTATTTGGCTATAGGTCTCTGCATCTGCTTCTATCAGTTACTGGATATAGATTCCATGATGACAATTAGGGTAGTCACCAATCTGATTACAGGGGAAGTTCAGGCAACCTCTCCACTATTGCTAGGAGTCATCCTTGTGGATACCTGGGAGTTTCCCTAGGACTAAGTTCCTCCCTAACCCCATAATGGGTCCCTCTATCAAGATATCTCTTTCATTGCTTTCCCTCTTCATCCTTCCCTCCACTCAGCCATCTTAGTGCCTCCTGTTCCTATCCCTCATCCTTTCCTCTCTACCCCTTCTCACAGTTTACCCAGGAGATCTTAACTATTTTCCCTTCCTAGGGCCCTCCATGTGGGTCCCTCTTAGGGTCCTCATTTTACCTAGCTTTTTTGCGATTATAGCCTGGTTATCCTTTGCTTTGCATATAATATCCACTTATGAGTGAGCAAATACCATGTTTGTCTTTCTGGGTTTGGGTTACCTCACTCAGAATGATTTTTTTCTAGTTCCATCCATTTGCCTACAAATTTCATGATGTCATTGTTTTTTATTTCTGAGCAATACTCCATTGTGTAAATGTACCACACCGTCTTTATCCATTCTTCTGTTGAGGGGCATCTACGTTATTTCCAGGTTCTGGCTACTATGAATAACGCTGCTATGAACATATTTGGGCAAGTGTCCTTGTGGTATGATTATCTTTTGAATGTATGCCCAAGAGTGGGATTGCTAGGTCTTGAGATAGATTGAGTCCCAATTTTCTGAGAAATCACCATATTGATTCTCAGAGTGGCTGTACAAGTTTGCACTCCCATCAGCAGTGGAAGAGTGTTCCCCTTACTCCACACCCTCTTCAACATAATCTGTCCTCAATGTTTTTGATCTTAGCCATACTGACAGGTGTTAAGATGGTATTTCAGAATGGTTTTGATTTTCATTTTCTTGATGTCTAAGGATGTTGAGCAATTACTTAAATGTCTTTTGGCCATTTGAGATTCTTCTGTTGAGAATTCTCTGTTTAGATCTATAGCCCATTTTTTAAGTTGGATTGTTTGATATTCTGATGTCTAGTTTCTTGAGTTTTATATATTTTGGAGATCAGCCATCTGTCAAATGTGGGGTTGGTGAAGATCTCTTCCCGTTCAGTAGGCTGCTGTTTTGTCTTATGGACCGTGTCCTTTCCCTTATAGAAGACTCTCAGTTTCAGGAGGTCCTATTTATTAATTGTTGCTCTCAGTGTCTGTGCTACTGGTGTTATAGTTAGGCAGTGGTCTCCTGTGCCAATGTGTTAAAGGCTACTTCTCACTTTCTCTTCTATCAGGTTCAGTGTAACTGGATTTATGCTGAGGTCTTTGATCCATTTGGACTTGAATTTTGTGCATGAGGATAGATGCGGATCTATTTTGCATTCTTCTACATGTCAACATCCAGTTATACCAGCACCATTTGTTGAAGATGCTTTCTTTTTTCCATTATATAATTTTGGCTTCTTTGTCAAAAAATCAGATGTTCATAAGTGTGTGGATTAATGTCAGGGTCTTCAGTTCGATTCCATTGATCCACATGTCTGTTTTTATTACTATGGCTCTATAGTAGAGCTTGAAATCAGGGATGGTGATGCCTCTGGAGGTTCCTTTATTGTACAGGATTGTTTTGGCTATCCTGGGTTTCTTTGTTTTTTCATATGACATTGAGTATTGTTCTTGAGGTCTGTGAAGAATTACGTTGGGATTTTGATGGGGATTGCATTGAATCTATAGATTGCTTTGGTAAGATTGCCATTTTTACTATGCTGATCCTACTTATCGAAGAGCATGGGAGATTTTTCCATCTTCTGATATCTTCTTCAATTTCTTTCTTCAAAGACTTAAAGTTCTTGTCATTCAGGTCTTTCACTTGTTTGGTTAGACTTACCCCAAAATGTTTTATGTTACTTGTAGCTATTGCAAAGGGTGATGTTTCTCTGCCCATTTATCATTCATATATAGGAGAGCTACTGATTTTTTTTTTTTTTTTTAGTTAATCTTGTATCCTGCAGGTGTTTATCAGCTGTAGGAGGTCCTTGGTGGAATTTTTGGGGTCATTTATTTATATTATCATGTCATCTGCAAATAGTGAAGGTTTGACTTCTTCCTTTCTGATTTGTGTCCCCTTGATTTCCTTTTGTTGTCTTATTGTTATAGCTAGAATTTTGAGTACTATATTTAATAGATATGGAGAGAGTGAACAGCCTTGTCTTGCTCCCAATTTTAGTGGAATTGCTGTGAGTTTCTCTGCATTTAGTTTGATGTTGGAATGCTGAATATTGCCTTTATTATGCTTAGGTATGTTCCTTGTATCTCTGATCTCTTCAAGACCTTTATCATGAAGGGGTACTGAAAACTTTTTCAGCATCTAGTGAGATGATCATGTGGTTTTTTTTCTTTCAGTTTATTTATATGGTGGGTAATATTGACAGATTTTTTTGGGTATGTTGAACCGTCCTTACACTTCTGGGATGAAGCCTACTTGATCATGGTAGATGATTTTTTTTAATGTGTTCTTGAATTCAGTTTTCCAGTATTTTTTTTTTTTTTTGAGTATTTTTACATCAATGTTCATGAAGGAGATTGGTCTGTAATCCTATTTCTTAGTTGTATCTTGGTGCAGTTTGAGTATTGGGGTAATTGTTCCCTTGTAAAAAGAGTTTGGCAATGTGTCTTCCATTTCTATTTTGTGAAACAATTTGAGGAGTATTGGTATTAGCTCTTTTTTGAAATTCTGGTAGAATTTTGCACTGAAATCATCTGACCCTGGGTTGTTTTTTTTTTTTTGTTTTTTTTTGTTTTGTTTTGTTTTGTTTAGGAGACTTTTGATGACTGCTTCTATTTCCTTAGGGGTTATAGGTCCGTTTAAATAGTTTATCTGGCCTTGATTTAATTTTGGTATGTGATACCTATTCAGAAAATTGTCCATTTCTTTTATATTTTCCAATTTTGTGGAGTACAGGTTTTTGAAGTATGACTTAATAATTATCAGGATTTTCTCATTGTCTATTGTTATGTCTCCCTTTTCATTTCTGATTTTGTTAATTTGGATATTCTCTTTCTACCTTTTGGTTAGTTTGGATAATAATTTGTCTATCTTGTTGATTTTGTCTAAGAACCAACTCTGTTTCATTGATTCTTTGTATTGTTCTTTTTGTTTCTATTTTATTGATTTCAGTCCTCAATTTGATTATGTACTGTTGTCTACTGTTCCTGGGTGAGTTTGCTCCTTTTTGTTCTAGAGCTTTCAGGTGTAGTGTTCAGTCGCTAGTGTGAGATTTCTCCACTTTCTTTATGTGGGCATTTAGTACTATGAACTTTCCTCTTAGCACTGCTATCATAGTGTCCCATAAGTTTGTGTATGTAGTATATTCATTTTCATTGAATTCTAGAAAGTCTTTAATTTCTTTCTTTGTTTCTTCCTTGATCCAGTGGTTGATTTAGTTGAGTGTTGTTCAGGTTCCATGAGTTTGTAGGCTTTCTGCAATTTGTGTTATTGTTGAATTTTAACTTTAAGTCATGGTGATCTAAGATGCAGGGGGCTATTACAATTTTTAAAAAAATCTATTGAAGTTTGCTTTGTTATTGAGTATGTGGTCAATTTTAGAGAAGGTTCCATGAGTTGCCGAGAAGAAGGTATATTCTTTTGTGTGTGGGAGAAATGTTCTATAGCTGTTTGTTAAGTCCATTTGAGTCATAATATCTGTTATTTCCCTTATTTCTGTTAAGTCTCAGTAAATATAATCCACCATAAAAACAAACTGAAAGAAAAAACCCACATGATCATCTCATTAGATGCTGAAAATGCCTCTGACAAAATCCAACACCCCTTAATGATAAAGGTCTTGGAGAGATTAGGGATACAAGGGGCATACCTAAGCATAATAAAGGAAATTTACCGCAAACCTATAGCCAACATCAAATTAAATGGAAACTCAAAGCAACTTCACTAAAATCAGGAATAAGACAAGGCTCTTCAGTCTCTCCATAATTATTCAACAGAATAATGGAAGTTCTCGTAGGAGCAATAAGACAACTAAAGGAGATCAAGGGGATACAAATTGGAAAGCAAGACATCAAAGCATCATTATTTGCAGATGATATGATAGTATATATAAGAGATCCTATATACAAGATTAAATGAAAAAAATCAGCAGTCCTCCTATACACAAAATAACAAAAGGACTGAAAATGAAATCAGGGAAACAACACTCTTTGCAATAGCCACAAATGATATAAAATATTTTGAGATAGCTCTAACTAAGCAAGTGAAAGACTTGTAAGACAAAAACTTCAAGTCTTTGAAGAAAGAAATTGAAAAAGATATCAAGAGATGGAAAGATCTCCCATGCTCATGGATCAGTAGGTTTAACATAGTAAAAATAGCTATTTTACCAAAAGCAATCTACAGATTCAACGAAATTCCCGTAAAAATTCCAGCACAGTTCTTTACAGATCTTGAAAGAATAATACCCAAATTCATATTGAAAAACAATAAACTGAGGACACCTAAAACAATCCTATACAATAAAAGAACATCTGGAGATATCAACATCCCTGATTTCAATATCTAATACAGAGCTATAATAATAAAAACTGCACATTATTAGCATAAAAACAGACAGGTTGACCAATGGAATCCAATCAAAGACCCAGATGTTAATCCACCTATCGACACTGGATTTTTGATAAAGAAGCCAGAAATACACAATGGAAAAAAAGAAAGCACCTTCAACAAATGTTGCTGATTTAACTACATGTCAGCATGTAGAATAATGCAAATTGATCCATATCTATTTGCACGAAACTGTTTGCCCCCTGCACAAAACTCAAGTCCAAGTAGATCAAGGACCTCAACACAAAACCAGACACACTAGACCTAATAGAAGAGGAAGTGGTAAATAGCCTTGAACTCATTGACACAGGAGATGACTTCCTGAACAGAACATTAGTAGCACAGGTTTTAAGAACAACAATCAATAAATGGGGCCTCATGAAACTAAAAAGCACTATAAGGCTAAGGACATAGTCAATAGGACAAAATGGCAGCCTATAGTGTGGGAAAATATTTTTACCAACTCCACATTTGACAGATTACTAATATCTTAAATATATAAAGAACTCAAAAAACTAGACAACAACAAACAAAATAATTCAACTAAATTATAGGGTACAGATCTGAACAGATAATTTTCAACAGAGGAATCTCAAATGGTTCAGAAACAAAGAAATGTTCAATGTCCTTAGCCATCAAGGAAATGAGAATCAAAATTACTTTGAGATTCCATCTTATACCTGTCAGGATGATTAAGGTAAAAAAAGTGACAGCTTGGCTGGCAATGATATGGAGCAAGGGGATCAATCCTTCACTGTTGGTGAGAGTGCAAACTTAGACAGCCACTTTGGAAATCAATATGGAGGTTCCTCAGGAAATTAGGAATCAATCTACCTCAAGACCCAGCTATACCACTCTTGAGCGTATACCCAAAGGATAATACTCAATCATACCACAAGGACACTTGCTCAACCATATTCATTGCAGCTTTATTCATAATAGTCAGAAACTGGAAAGAACTTAGATGTCCCATAACCAAAGAAAGGATAAAAAGGATATAGTAGATTTATACAGTGAAGTATTAGCTGTTAAAAAAATGACATTATAAAATTTGCAGGCAAATGGATGGAACTAGAAAAAAATCATCCTGAGTGAGATAACCCAGACCCAGAAAGACAACCATGGTATGTACTCACTTATAAGTGGACATTAGCTATTAAGTAAAGGATAGTCATGCTATAATACATAGACCCAGAGATACTAAATAACAAGGAAGACTCAAGGGAAGATCTATGGATTTCCTGGGAAGGGGATATAGAAGAGATTTTGCAGGTGGACTGGGGGTAGGTGAGGATTGGAAAAGGAGAGACAAGGTTGGAGTGGGGTAGGAGAGATAGAGATAGAGTATAGGGAGAGACGACTGGAATTGGGGGGCATTTGAATTTGGGTGATGTGGAAACCTAGCACAGTGGAAACTCCCTGGAATCTACAAGAGTGACCCTAGTGAAGTCTCCTAGTAATGGGGATACAAAGCCCAAACTGGCCCATCTTCTATAACCAGGCAAGGCTTGTAACAGTGGGAGCCACTACTACACAATCTTGAAACTATAGTCTATCCTGCCTGCAAGATGTGTGTGGGGGCAATGGTTGTGCAGAATTTGTAGGAGTGGCCAACCAATGACAGGTCCAACTTGAGGCCCACACCACAAGAGGGAATCCATACCTTACACTGTGTGGATGGCCAGAAATCATAGGCAGAACAGCCCAGAGACCCAGGGTAGAACCGAACAGGACTGGCAAAAAAAAAAAAAAAAAAAAGTCAATGAAATTATTCCTAGTGAGATTCTGCTATCCTCATAGATCAGTGACTAGCCCAATTGTCATCAGAGAGGCATTGTCCAGCAACTGATGGCAGAAGATGCAGAGACCCACATCTAGTCCCTAGGTGGAACCAGGGGAACCCACAGAAGAGGGGAAGGAAGAATTGTAGGAGCCAGAGAGTTTGAAGACACCATGAGAACATGTACAGAATCAACTAAGCAGGGTGCATAGGGGCTCATGGAGACTGAAGTGACAATCATAGACCTTTTATGGGTCTGAGCTAGGTCCTTTGCATGTATATGATGGTTGTTGTGTAGCTTGGTGTTCTTGCGGGACTGCTAACAGTGGGAGCAGTGGCTGTCTCTGACTCTTTTGCCTGCACTTGGGACCTCTTTTCTCCTACTGGGTCTCCTTTTTCAGCCTTGATATGAGAGTTTGTGCCTAGAGTTATTGTTATGGTGTGTTTGGCTGATATCCCTGGGAGGTCTGTGTTGTGGAATATTACTTTAACTAGGTAAGATGTGCTGCATTTGTCTAATGATGTAAAGATGTGTTTGCCTTGCCTGTTTAAGGCACCTGATTGTTCTAGTAAAAAGCTGAATGGCCAATAGCTAGGCAGTAGAGGGACAGGAAGGACTGGTGGGCAGAGAGAATAAATAGAAAGAGAGAACCAGAGAGGAAGAGAAAGAGAGAAAAGAGAGGGAGATGCCCGGGGCTAGTCAGCCAGGCAGTTGCCTGCCAGCCAGCCAGCCAGATTCGGAGCAGGACAAACAGAATGAAAGGAAGGTTAAAAAAAAAAAAAAAAGCCCCAAGGCAAAACATAGATGAAGAGAAACAGATTAATTTACATTATAAAAGCTCAAACATAAGATATGGTTGAGCATTCATAATTGATAATAAGTCTCCACGTCTTGATTTCAGAGCTGGTTGGTGTCCCAAAAGAAAGCCTGTCACAGGTCTACTTTTTTCTTTTCTTTTCTTTCTTTTTTTTTTTTTTTTTTTTTTTTTTTTTTGGGAGGGCAGGGTGGAGGAGTGTGAATCTGTGGGTGGGAATGGAGTGAGGGACTGGGAAGAGTGGAGTAAGGGGAAACTGTGTTGGCTTGTTGTGTATGAGAGAAGAATAAAAACATTCTTTTGTATTTGAGTCAACATATTAAAACAGGAATATGAAATGAATGACATGGATTTAGAAGATACAAAAAGGATCAATTCAATGACAGAAATGCTCATTTTTAGTAAATGGAAGAGAGGGACTAAAAACCCAATTAAAATGCTTATCCCAATTTGCTTAACCATTCAACAACTGACTTCTTTTTAATGTTCTAGTAATGAGAATATAGATATAAAACAGAAAGACAAAATTTAAACCACATAAAATATTTTAAAAAGACAGCAAGTGAATACAGAGAATCTGTCATATTTAAAGACATCAACCAAAAAGAAATGGAGAGTTCTCCTCATAGTCTTGGGTATTGACTTACTCATTATATACTTCTCTTAAAGTAAGCATCTAAATAGGATTGCCACAATTACGGGAAAACAGAGGGTTTGTTATATTGAATAACATATCCTTAAAGTTCTTAGGTTGAGCCAATGCCCACGACCATAGGTGAAAAACTACAAAGAGAACAGCAGAGAGTGGGTTTGCCACGCTAGCTCTGAAAACCTAGCTGTAGACTTGGTAAGTTAAGGGTAAAGGGCAGGGAACTCAGGACTAGATGCTGGCTTACCCAAGTCAGTAAATGACCAAAGTCCAAGGTGGAATAGATAGAAGTGGGCCCCACAAACTGGTCAGCCATTGATGGTGTCACTATAGTCGGCTCTTCTGGAAGAAACTAAAATTCTATCTGCATCTCACACTTGATATAAAAAAAAATTTAAATATAAAAGTGGAAACATAATTTTATCACAAAATCTGTGACGCTAAGCAGACACAGATGATTTTCCAACAGAGAAATTCTTTCCTGAGACTGTGTCCCATATAATAATGCCTGGGACTCTGGAGTCATAGGAATTCATATAACCGGCTATGATTAAAAAGAAAATTAAAGCTTTGGGAGCTGGAGAGATGGCTCAGTGGTTAATAGTACTTGATGCTCTTCCAGAGGACCTGACCCACCCACATGACCACCCACATGACCACCAACCGTCTGTAAATCCAGTTTCAGGGGTTCTGGCACCCTCTTCTGGTCTCTGAAGGCACTGCATGCATCTGTTGCACAGATATGCATGCTGGCAAAACACCCATACACATAAAATGAAAGTAAATAAATATTAAAGAAAAAAGAAAGTTCAAAGCTTTAAAAATAGTTTCCTTGCATCTTTCCATGCCAAAGGCATATCAAATAATATTGCTGGAAAATTCAGAATGCAGATGACAGATGATCAATTTCTTTATTTACGAGAAACATTTTATGAATAAATCAGGAACAAATATGAAAATGAGCAAAGGGTACATAAACAGGTCACAAATGCCATCAAATATAAAAACTATGTTTAAATTTAATAGTAAATTCAAGGAAATGAGAATCAATGTAATAACTCTGCTCCCATTAAACTGTCAAAAGCTAACATGGATGGCTGTTCTTCATTGGAGGGTAAGTGTGGACATCAACTAAACACAATCTGGGCATTCCTGGGCAGGGTTATCTTGATCAGCCTATTTGAAGCAGGAAGACCCACCCCAAATGAGGACAATAGCTCCTAGTGGCTTCTCAGATAAAAAGACAGGCTTCTTGCCTGCTTGTTCACTTGCTGGCCAAGTTCATGTATCCTGCTGCCCAGGCTTTCCTTCATGATAGTAGCACCTGCTTCTTCACAGGATTCCAACACAGGCTAAAGACCATAGCTCTTCAGACTACATTGGGACTGCTGAAACAGACACCCAGCCTCATGGACTGAGCAAACACCAGATTTTCAGCCTCTCTCTTGTGAGGACAGCCATTGTTGGACTATATGAACCATATGGTGTAAGTCAACCAAATAAATTCCCCTTTAGTATAAATTCATTCTATTGGTTGTGTTGCTCTAGAGAACCCTAATACAAATCATAATCTCCATTTATATTATCTCCCCAAATTCATTGGAAATTTCAAGATCTTAATGATTAAGAAAGTGATATCCTTCTGGGAAAATAAGCATATATAAATGTGGCAAACCACAAGAATATATTATAGATATTCAGTTGAATATTAAAGCTATACTTTGACTGGCCAAGGGTCTGTCAAAAAGGTAAGCCATTTATTATGAATATTTGGTGTTATCCAGCTTTTAATATTTCAGCTGTCTTCTGCTATGAAATTCTTGTGTGCCCAAATATTCCCAGACCATTTGGCAAACAGTCAGCTCCTCAGACCTGCTGAACTTCTAGGTAACTAACTCCCCTGCTGAGCCTAGGAGACAGGCTGGCTGGGGATGCATAGTTTTGTTTCTTGTGCAAATGAAGCTCAGACCATCTCCTCACCTTGAGGCTTAGTGGCTCTCTAGAGCAATTGACTGAGAACAAAAGATATTTTTACATATCAAGGTGGAAGGCAGAGTGGAGCAGTGTTCCTGAAGAGGCAGAGAACCGCAGCCACTGAAAGTGTGGAACAGAAGTTCAATCTGTAACTGTGAACAATCAATCGAGATAACTCACTACTTTCGGACAAGCCTCCAGAAAATAGAATTATGTAATATTTGATAAGTGTTGGTTGTTGCAGTGCGGAGAAGCCAGAGCCATAGGGCAGCAGTAGAGGAGAAAAGATTTAGATGACAGTAATGTATTATTATGAGTTAAAAAAACTGATATAGATATATATGTGTGTGGAATGTCGTATCCCTTGAAACTGGAGTTACAGACAGTTCCAGAGGAGCTGGCATTTGGCTATAAATAGCAACTTAGAGAACAGATGCATGTAGATGCATATAGATTACTCATTTTTCAGCTAAGAAAATGAAATAAATGTACATGGATGCTGCTGTTATGGAGGGCAATCTGACAATGTTGAACATGATTTAACAGGGTTTGAAGAATTCAAAATTCTTCCATGTTCTTTGTATTATCTTTATATTGTTGCAGGTTTTTTTTTTTTTTTTTTTTTTTTTTTTGTGAGCCAATCTGATATTTAATGTCTTATGGAATTTTCAAAATTCATCAATATTGAACTACTGAAGTCCATACACATATGACTCATGGCAGTTTCCTTCTCCTTGGGGTCTTGTTGCTGCCTCCATCTGGCCTCATGGGTACTCCTGATATTAAGCCTCATGAGCTTAGTCATGTGTGGTGCCTCCCCCTCCTATATAGTTGTATTGGAAGGTCACGAGTTTGGAGCTCAGAACCTTACCAGGACCTTACCTTGGGTTTGAGAACTGCAGAATGACAGGATGTGGGGCCAAGGTGGAATATGAAGGGTAGCTTCTGCACTACCATCTTCCAGTTTCCCTGGTGATTGCACTCCCTTTACAACCAGGACTTCTTTTCCTTCCACAGATGATGGTAGTGGTAGGCATCATTATAGACTGGTATTGGCATAGCTATACTCTCATTTCACACTTTGGAAGCACACAAGGATGTACACATTTGTTTTCTTCTTCTTTTCTTTCTTTTTCTTTTTCTTTTCTTTTTTTTTTTTTACTTTCAAGCAAGGCTCTGAAGGTGTGTCTCTTGAAAGGCTCAGGTTTTCAGTGCAGCAGAGTTCAGAGGTGGAAATTTAGTACTCTGTGTTTACCAATGGCTAAATCCATTGACTGATATAAAATTTTATGGCATTTTTAAGTATTGAGACCTATTTGGAGAAGTAGGTCAACTGGGGGTGCACCTTGGGAGAATAATCTTGTAGGCTGCCTCTTCTTGTTCTACTTGTGAGCCTCCACAAGGCAAGCAAATGTTCATCTGCTAATGTTTCTGCCATGATCTTCACCACAGCAGAACAACAGAGCCAAGTGACCATGGGCTGAAATCTCTGAAACCATGAGCCAACAGAGATCTTACCCCTATTGGTGAAATTATTAAGGCCACTCCACATAGTTAAAAGGGAGGTTTATTTTGTGGGGTAACTTACAAATGAAGGGATAGGTTGCAGTGTCTGGGAGAGGTATGGCACAGTCCGGCGGTATTCTCTGGAAAACTCTGCTCTGTCTACCTCCAGTGTCCAGGGTCTGGGCACCAAGAGATCCCTTTCATTTGGATCCTGGGTCTTCAGCGTCCTCTCTCAGCCCTGCCTTGTAGGCGTGACCATTACCGAAGCCTCAATGGGTTGGAACTTCCAGGCCAAGGCTGGAATGGCTACCCACTACATACCTCCCTTGAGTTTTCTCTTCTGGTGTTTTGCCCAAATTAGAATGGTTTGACTCAATGATATGTCAGTATTAATGCACACAGTACATTGCAGTTTTAAATGTTGCCTTTTTCCTGGGCCAGCATTACTTTCCAATCTCCTTCTGTGATGCTGGGCTATAGCCACCAGCTGCAGATACCAGTCAGCAGTGTAAACCATGAGGGGAGCAATGGGCAATCTGCAGTGTTCTGCTATTCTGGCCGGGCAAGGCTCAGCAGGTTATGTATACAATATGCAGTTTCAATATAACCTATTGTTAGGGTCGGCGTTCAAAACAGAGAGCTCCACTCCAATATCGGGTCACAAATGAAGCTTTATTTTAACACGAGCTTGTGGGACACCAGCGCGAGGAGTAGCTGGTGACCCCGAGTTTGAGGCTCACAGTCCTTTTATGAGGCAGTTCTACCAGGGCAGGGGAGAGGGGTCACCCCGAGTGCAGACACCTGGACGCCAGATGTCTCCGAGGTCTTTCTCAGAGTCTGGGTAGGTAAACGAATTCCAAGCTTATCTAGCAAGGGGTTATTTGGCAAGCATTCTTCTCAAGCGATTTATCTTGCAAACGCAACCGCAGGGGTCATCCTGCAAGCATCCTGTTAGCATAGCATGATGGGCTAACTTTTCTGGTATGGGGCGTGGGGGCAGAGTGCAGTATTTTCCACTGAATCTGCAATTAGCAGAGCTAGTGGGGGGGGGCTTTGTTTCCCTTACAATGGCCCTTTCACTATATGTTGGATGGGATAGAGCCTCATCATAACTAGGGAGTGTCTGTATTTGGAAACATTCATATCAGGAATGAAGAAACACTTTGATTATTGTTTTGTTCAATGTATTCTCAACACTTGGAGTGTCTGGTGCACATTATGTGATTAAAAAATGTTTGTAGAACAAAGTGGATCCTGTTTGTTTGGGATTCCTGCTGGAGCAGGAGTGCTGAGCCATACTTGCCATAAAATCTAGTTCCCTAATCTGATTGCCTTTGGTCACAGACCTACAATGTGCTCTGGATAAGAAACGTAGGCATTATCATCTTCTTCACTACATCTTTCCAACAGTAAGGATGTTGAGGTCTCTCTAGATTTGCTTACAAAGGTAAGCTTCTCTAATATAATTTTTTATTTTATTATTTTCTAGTGTCAAAACATCATTGTTGTGAGTCACCATGTTGGTGCTGGGAATAGAACTTTGGTCCTTTTGAAGAACCACAAGTGCTCTTAGCAGGTGATCTATCTCTACAGCCTGACTTTCTAACTCTTAACTCCTTATCATCTTGTTATATGGGTTTATGTGTCTCCAAAAGGCTTACAGTGGTCTTTACTCTTGTTTTCTCTGTGTGGTAAGAACTTAATGTACAACCCCTAGCCATGTTCATGACTGTCAAATATATTTGTGAATAAGCATATTACTTTTAATACTCTTTTTTTGCCGGGTGGTGGTGGTGGTGGTGGTGCACACCTTTAATCCCAGCACTTGGGAGGCAGAGGTAGGCGGATCTTTGTGAGTTCAAGGCCAGCCTGGTCTATAGAGTGAGATCCAGGAAAGGCACAAAGCTACACAGAAACCCTATCTTGAAAAACCAAAAAAAAAAAAAAAAAAAAAAAAAAAAAGAATTTTCTAGCAATTTTTCAATAATTAGACTAAACCAAGAGTTATTGGTATCATTGTTTACCAATTATCTTCTGCTGTTATGGTTCAAGTCTAAAATGTCCTCTATAGACTGATGTGTTTGGACACTTGGTCCCTAGCCAGTGGTACCATTTGGGAGGTTGCAGAACTGTAGGATGTAGTACCTACCCAGAGGAAGTAGAACACTGGGAGAACGTCCATGGGGTACACTAACCCTAGCATGATCTCTGCTTCCCAGTTGGCCAACAGAAGCAGCTTCCTCATGTTGCTAACCATTGAGAGCCCGCTGCCACCATGCTTTCCCTGCCAGGATGTACTGGAGTTTCTGAAACCATGAGCCACAATAAACCCCTTCTTCCTTGTCTGTCAGGTATGTTGTCACAGTAACAAGAAAAGTGGCTAACACACCCCTGAAGGCGTGATTGCATTATTGTTTCTGTGAATTGTTTGTATTTCTTAACTAAAAATAGTCTAATGTGTTTTCAGAATTCTTAGGTGTCTGAACCCACCTTCTGCTTGAATATCTGTTTGATGGCTGAGTTTGAAAATGCTCCAATATTTTCAACCTTTCTGTTTCAGTCAAGGCTGACACCACCTTCACTTTCAAATGGAAAATATAATGAATCTGTAGGTCGTTCCCTTTATCTTCACAATTCAGAGCGGAGATCCCATATCCTTTGAAGTACAGTTACAAGATCTTCAAAGACTTTCTATTTTGCTGAATTCTGTAGTGGAAGTGTTGAGTAACTTCTGTCTGAAAAAGTAGAGCCAAGATGCAGAACTTGCTTTGATGCAGAATGCCAGAACAAGAGGTGGTGTTGAGAATGAACACAAGATCTGAAGTGTAGGGAACAAAACTTTCTATTTTAGGTCAAAGTTATTTTGTTATTTTCTAGATCCAAGTTTGAAAGAATAGATTTTTAAAAAGAGTACTAAATCTTAAGATGGCTGAGAATGGGGGAGAAGGACAGGCCTGCCAGAGCCATGTTTGCCATGCTTGAGCTGGCCAGAGACCCTTCAGTGTGTGTGTGTGTGTGTGTGTGTGTGTGTGTGTGTGTGTGTGTACTAATTAGAGGTAATTTAGTTTTAGAAACAACAGTTTTAGGTGAGAATTGTTATTTGCCTTTGATCCAAAAGCTACACGTTAGTTATCTGCCACAGGCACAGAACTAAACAGTTTTGCCCTCAGGTGCTTGGGCCATGCAGCATCTGCAGCTTAAATGATAAGTAATGCCTGGAGGGAATGTAAGCTACCATCCAGCAGGGGTAGACCAGATGCATCTTTAGGGAAGAAACTATTAGACGGTGGGAGACTAGTCAGATTTCAGCTCGTGCAATTCTGGGGCAGAAGAAATGAATAAATACATACATGCCAGGGATGGAGAACAGGCTATCTGAAGGCTAAGTGGTTGAAAAGCACAGGGTCCATAATAATGACCAGGTAGTTACCCATGAAAGATAGTAAAATTACAAGAAATGTGAGAGGAGAAATGGGCAGATACTGTGAAGGATGAGAGGAAAATTCTGGACTTACTTAAATCACTAACTTGAAACTCTCTCAACAAAGCTAGCATTTAGGAAGACAGCGTTGTGCTCTATAGAAGGATTTATGGCAGGAAATTTGCTTAAGTACTAAGTAGTTATTTACCATTGCAAAAAGCATTTGAGATTGTGTTAAAGTCACCTTCCTCAAGTCTTCAAAATGATTTCAGAGTTTGTGCTTATTATAACTATAGGTTCACTCTAGGGTAGGTTGGCAGCTGTGTCTTAAAATCTTTCCACAGGGCACTATAGCTGAGGAGCTTAAATGCTTAGACATTGGGCATTCCCAGGGCATGAAATGCTAGTTATAGGAACATGCTTAAGAAATACCATCAGGGGTGTGTGTGTGTGTATATATACTAATTAGAGGTAATTTAGTTTTAGAAACAACAGTTTGCTGATGTGTTCCAGTAAGATGATCAATGGCACTGACTAGATTTTAAAAGGATCCTCAAGGAAGATTCAAGTTCCATAACAATAAACTGGATAAACCAAAAGTAGAATCTTTTGGAAAATTTAATATTATAGACTGAAATGTCTCTGCATCTTTCCCTTGCAAAGACCTGGGATCTTGACTGTGATGTTCATTGTTATCTATGTATGTGTGAGGTGTGCATATATTGAATGTGCATGCCCATGCTCACACATACAACAGAGACCAGAGAGAGATATAATGTGTTCCTGTTGTCTTATAGTCTTGAGACAGGGTCTCTGGCTATCGCCGAATCTCCCCAATACAGCTGTGCTGACCAGCAATTGACCTCTCAGAATCTGCTTGTCTTCACCTACCATTGTTGGGGTTACAGACATAAGCAGTTATGTCTTTTTTTTTTTTTCAATGTGGGTGCTAGGACTTTACCTTACCTCCTCATGCTTATCCAGCATATTTACATACTCTATCTCCTCAGCCCCTTTGACTATAGTATTGTAATGAATGACCCATTGGCCTGCTTTCAAAAAATGTTTGAGTCACAGACACTTTCACTTATGTATTTATAATACACATTGATGTTCATTCTAAGCACACCTCTACTGAGGAAGCAAGGCCAGGCTACTCATGTTTAAAAAACAATTGCTTATTAAGAGAAAAGAATTTTCGCTGGTAGCCTACCGCCAGTACAAAAAAAGAATTCTAAGGATTTCTTTGTGGGTACAACCTCCACCACTGTGTCTTATGTGTTTTCTAAAGGAGACAGAACCTGGGAATTGATGTATTTTGCCACAAGCTAATAGAATGAGAGTCTCCATTTCCTTCACTAAAGATCTCCTCTAAAGAATGAGTTAAAGCCAGCTATAATAGGGGTCTAGAGAAAAAACAAGTTTGTTGGGCTATGGTTAAGGAACTAGTTCATTAGTTGGGGGCTGGCAAGTACTAATTTGTAGGACAGGCAAGCAGGATGGAGAGTCAAGGTAGAGCTGATAGTCTAGCCAGGCTGATGGCTGTCCAGGAGCAGGATTCTCTTACTTGTGAGAGTTCACTGTTTTTCTTTGCCTTTGAAGAGGTCCTTTTTTTCTTTTGCCTTTGAAGAGGACCACCAAAATCATAAAGTGTAATTTGCTTCATGCAAGTCTACTAATTTAAATACTAACTATACTCAGAAAAATATGTTCAAAGGGACATCTAGGCTGGTTGACTAGAGACTGGAGACCAAGCCTTGTCAAATTGACTAATGAGTGACTCTGTGATATCTTTGTGGAATAGGATACAGTTGAAATAAAGATATTTTGATGTTTTTGCTTTAGGTTGAAATTTCAAATACTTAACTATTTTTGCTCTAGGAGGAAAAAAAAAAAAAAAGATAGCTCAGAATGGTTCCAAACAATGTTTGGACTTTGGCTTCAGTCAAGACACTGCCTCTGCTTGCCTTGGATAGTTCACCAGGGAACATGCTTTAATGAAGCTGTGTCCCAGGATTTGGTGAGGCAGTGAGAACCCTTGTCTTTAGGATATGTTGGAGTAAACATCACTTAAGAAGAGCTGGCAGCCTAGCTCAAGCTATACAGCTGCACTGAACTTGTCCTTGGATTGATAAGCCATGAGTATGAATTTCTCATTCAGGTCCAAAGACTTGGCACAAGAAAACTACAGATCTAATGAAATTTTCATAGAGGAGCTCACACCATAAACAAATTAATCTTAAATGTCCTTTCTCAGAGTATTCTGCTCTTGGGTATTATAAAAAAACATTTCCCTCTCTAAGCCGCCCTTGAAGCACTTCACATGGTCAGATTTACATGGGAATGTATCTAGTGTTAATTCTAAGGATTAATGTTGGATACTTTCATACTTGATAAGACTAAGTGAAAAACAGAATTATAAATATGAGAACCCCTATTTTCTTTACCTGACCAAAGCACATGGAAAGTGGCTAGGAGACACAACATGTTACTTCCATAATTGGTTTCTGGTTTCTGGGAAGGTGTTAAATAAATTCACAGGATTGTCTTCTTTACTGGAAGCTGCTTTCTTGGCTACCACGTTTTCAGCTGAAATGATGTACATGGCTTATTGGAATTGTCAGAGCTTGATTTACTAAAACCGGTGGTAGTAAATCAACCAACCTCAGAGGACCTTGTGAAAAGATAATTCCTATGACTGGCAATAATGTGCCAGTGGCCAAAGGAGGTCGATGTAAAATTAGTGTCTTAACTCATCCCCACTTGAGACAAGGTCTCTCACTGAACCTAGAGCTCACTGATTGGCTAGAATGAAGGGCCAGTGAGCTCCAGGTATTCTCGTCTCTGCCTGCCTGCTGGGTCAGGTTCTCCAGTTGGCATAGCAGGCACTTTACTGCCTGACCCCTGAAGTTTGACTTTAAAAATAATACTCTCTGCCCTCCCTCTAAAAGCTCAAAAATCTTTTAAAATTATTTTATGAGTATGAATGTTTTGCTCTTGTGTGTCTGTGCACCATATGTGTGTCTGGTGCCTGTGGAGGCCCAATGAAGGCACTGGATCCCCAGGAACTGGAGTTATAGACAGTTGTGGGCCACTGCATGAGTTCTGGGAATGGAACCTGGTGCTCTGCAAGAAAAGGTAACCTTTATGGCTGAGCCATCTCTCTAGCCTTCCCCAAAGCTTGGAAGTCTTACATATACCGAAACCTGCAATTTCATTCATAAAACAAATGGCCTCCTGGAGGCTGCAGTTCTTGTCTTATATCAGCAAACCAAAAAAAAAAAAAAAAAAAAAAAAAAAAGGCTTAGTAGTTGTATGGTTGTATGGACCCCACAAAATAGATGATGGGGGTTATTAAAAAACAAAAGGGTATGAAGTTGGGAGAGGGTGGGGGATGGTTCTGGGAAAGTGAAGGGTAAATATGATCAAAAAATTATGTATGTATATAAATTCTCAAAGAATTAATTTTGTCTAAAAACAATAGAAGAAATGTTACCGTAAGGTATCATCTATGGGAATTCGGGAGGACCTGCATTATTTAAAGCATTCTGTACTTCTATTCATATATTCTGTAGAATTCATAAATCCTTTTCTTTACAACAAATTCCACTGCAAGTCATAAGAAACTGCAGTGATAACTGGCAGTGAGTGAGAATTTACACTTGGGTATCCTGAGAAGCAGCAGCCTGCTTCTTTGGATTTGAGTTTCTGAAGTACAGAATCACTGTAGCCTTGATGTGAAGCTACCTTACAGAATTTACACACACACACACACACACACACACACACACACACACACACACACACAGATGACCTTTGTCTATATTTTATACAAGTACAACAGTAGTTTGTGAATACATTTTAAGTACATGATATACATGATAAGCCACTTGATTTTCCAATATCACAGAATAGTAATTTAAAATGCAATAAAAATATACAAAATTCAATCTGGAATGCAGATATTTTTCATTTCTATTTGACTCAAAACTTTACCATTAGAATATTTTTAGAGTACTAGAGTCCAAACACTTTTTCATTAGCTAAGAATACAATTTCAGCAGTCAGCTTATGTTCAGGCATGATGCAATCAATTTTTCTAGTGGATTCCCAGTTTTTGTTAAATTCAAAAGGCTGTTAGTAACTTACAGCATGTTCTTCACTCCACACCCTATGTCAAGCCCACTTTCCATTTTGAGTTACAGTCACCTTGTGGACAAAAGCTGGGTTTGTTCTGGTAACATTTGCAAATCCAAGATCTCCGTTTGCAATCGCACATGAATACATTGTGGTGGTGTAAAAGTTTGTTAATGACAAATTAAGTCACAGTATAAAAATATATTGTACACCTTTACACCTATGTAGTCCTTTTCCTATGGATAAAAAAATACAACTGAATGAGACAGAAGTTTGTAGCACCATGAAGAGTTGTATCCCAAGTGACAGTAGCAGCATGATCCCATATAATGTTGAAGGAGGGTTCTGAGAAGAGAGACATTCATTCTGGTTCATCTGTACCACTGAAGCTTATAACAAAGAAGTGTCTTATACATCAGCAATAATTCTGTGTCATCTGGAGAGCTAGCTAACCTATCAAAAGATACTGCTTTCCATCCCCAGGGGCTGCTAACATTGGAGAAAGGCTTACTGGTGATTTGTGTGCTGTTACTAAGGCTGGTAGCATTATTTTGCATATAATTTCAAAGGAGCGCTCCGTGGGTACAATACAACTTAGGTATTTATGTAGGATACATTATGTTGTAGACCTGGCTGCTGACAGCGTGAATAAAACAAGACAGACTCACGGAGGGACTCATTAGTCAAAACAAATCAAAACAAAACAAAACCAGTCTGCCTTCTTCACTAAGGACGAATACTCAACATTGAAAAGATCTCCTCCAAAGTCACATGGATCTCAGTAGGCTAGAAGCAACTTGGGTGAACTGGTATCTTTTAACTTACTTACGGACTGGGAAGACAGTGTGCTTTGAGATACGTAAACCTTGTAAAAAAATAAACCATTGTAAAACCATATGAAAAGACACACACTGATTCTGTGCAATATAGCAAATCGATAAGAAAACACTGTAAAAATGTACCTGTTTAAAATACCATCTACCATTTTTTGTACACAAAGCATTATATATCAAAGACCTACATATATATCATCTAATGGCACTTGAAATGAATATAATAAGTCTTAAAATAAAAGGCATAACTATAAGAAAGTTTCTGTGAAAGTTTAGGTTCATTTTGAAAGTGCTATATCTTGTAGTATGTGAAGTATAGAGGTTGACCAAGCTCTACTTTTTTAATTGGCCTATATGTGTACTGCTCACTAGATGAATAATCCTGAAATATGTACTCTATAACATTCATTATTAGCTTAATAAAGCAATCAGCTCTGGCTCATGTTTCAGTCAGCATATGGTTTTAAAAAACCGTCACTGTCCAAATTAACACAATATATCACTATATTCCACAAATGACTAGAAAAATAAAAGCACAAGCAACAAATAGGCAAAAACACAAAGCTTGAAAGAAATGCTGACTAAAATAAAAAAGTTGCATACAGAATGGTACATCATCCACCAAGACAACTTAAGTTCTAGAAACCTTAACTAGGTAATAGGATTTTAAATGAAAGCTTAACAGTGACCGATAACTGTAAGGGTGGTATTGGTAAATATCAACGGGTTATCGTGTTTACAGCGCCTCAGTCCTTCCACCATCAGGCTGCTGCTGCTGCTGCTATAGTCTGCACATACATGTGGAAGTCAAACTGAATGAGGCTTGCTTGGTATCTTGTCTGAGGTCCAAACTCTACACTAAACTATTTTAGTTAATGTTAATCCCTTTTCTTTCAGCCAATCTAAGGCACTATCAGAAATTCCAAGGATGATGAATCTGGCCACTGGTGAATGAAAACAGCGTTGGCAAGAACTATCCCTAATCATTCCTACTTCAAATAAAAACAAGTGACAATATTTTCCAGGGGGGGAAAGCCAATTCTGTGTTACATCCTTGTTAAAACATTGTGCAATTAAATTAAAAGCTGCCTGATCTTTAATAGAAAATCTATCAAGAAAGGGTTTAGTGACCACTGCAGTCAATTAAACAAAACAAAACAAAACAAAACAAACAAAGAAAAAAAACCCAACCCAACTTGCTGAATTCCCTCTTACTTTGAAGTGTTATTCAAGTCTGTGGGGGCAGCAATAGGTAAAGAGGTGTACTTACGAAGAAAATTAAGACTCTACATTTTAACACTGGTACCCTGGAAGATTTGTATTAGAGTTCTGTGCAGGGCAAGAATTAGGATAAAAATATATTTATATATATACATATATGGCGCCATTCCCATTTCAAAATGCTTTATTTCATATATCCTGCAACTCCCTTTTTTCTTTTTTTTCAATTAGCAGTGAAATACAGCCTATGAAGGCCAGTGTCTCAGGTCATTAATGTGATTTCTTCTTAAGCAAATTTTAGACAGAATAAACTAGTGCTTTCATATGTGGTGTTTGTGACCAACCTCTACATAAAAATAGGCTTTCTATTTATTTGTGCTCTGTCACCAAGTCTCTTTTCCTTTTTTAATGGTGATTAAAGCAATACTGAAGACTAATCATTCAACTAGAGCTTTAGGTAAGCGATCTGTTTCATAGAAACTAAGGAAGCAGTCTTGAAGCAGAGCAAAGAGCCCACTTTGAGAGTGAGTGTGCTCCCAACCACAGCTCAGGAGCAGCCTGAAGAGTTAAAAATGTATTTCCTTATTAACATATATATTTTAATGCCTTTGGAACGCTTTTTTTAATAAAATGTAATTTTTCATAATAAAATTTAAATACATAAGTATAAAAACTACTGCTCCAGGGTTAAAACCAGGAGCTAGAGCCCTCCAGCGAGTAACTCTGATTCTACGAAGTGCGCTAGATGTGTATGTAACATATAGTGAAAGCCCCATTCACATGACATTTTACACTTCTCAATTTATACTACTCCCAGGTATTTTAAATAATGCATCATATTCAGTAATCTATACTCATGTTTACAATTATTGATAAACAATGCAATCTGACGTGATAGTTGGCCCTACCAAAGGGAATGAGTTTCCCCATACAAGGCTAATGAGTGCTCAGAAATTCAGAATTTTTTTTTTTTTTTTAAAAGAGATACATTCTCTTCTCTAAATTTCCCCCTGCCCCTGCCCAGACAGAAGGGGTCCCAGAATAAGGTGTTAATAAGTGCTTAACAGATATGTCTTACAGGTTGATGACACAAACAACCCTTAGGAAAATCTACATGGAACCTTTGATCAGACCCCTGGTTGGCAAGAGGAAGCCCATCACTACCATGTCAGTGAGCACCGCATCCTTGGTGCTTTCGCACTTATTTGGTGTTTACTTTGTTTTCCTTTGTTTCCTCTACAAATCCAACTTATTTGTAACATTCCTCCCATTTCCTAAGATTTGTAAAAGTGGGGTTTTACTGTTTTGGGTTGTATAAAACCTAGTGGAAACTCCTCACATAGCTTTTTAATGTGCTTAATTTTAAGTTTTCCATCCCAACACAGCAGGGAAAGATAGATGCACACTGAGCAAGAGCACACAGGGGCAGGATTGCTGTCTTAGAAGTGACGTGATAGGCTTTTACTTTGCCCCCAAAGAGTCCAGTTTTCAGTTCTGGCAACAGTGGAAATTCTCTAGACAAGTTCTGAGGTTTGGCTGTATGTTTTACATCCATCTTCCTGTTGAGGGGTCTGTCACTCTGCTGACTGAAGCAGCCTACTCTGGGTTTCCCATACTTACTACTGTCTCACAATGGCTCTGATACTCTGGACCAGAGTATGGACCAACATGTAACATAAGAATGCTGGTACACTGAAGCCATCCTAGGTACGGAAGGTGAAGGACATAAAACAGAACAAGAGAACATTTCTACACTGATCCTAAAGACTGATGCCACACACCGTTAATGTAAAGATGGCTGAAATGTGGCAAAACAGCCTAAGGGCCAGTGCTAACACAGAACACCCTGCGACCTCTCTAGATTTCTTTTAGATACAGATACTGAAACTCTCTGTCTCTCTTTTTTTGTCATATGCTCACAATATTTTAGTCAGACAATAGCAGTCTTCAAAATATATTAATCTGAAATGATGGTATATTTAAGAAACCACTATAATCTCCTCAAACTGGATTCTTAATTCATTTAAAACACTTGATCATGAATCCATTTAGTGGCTAGTAAAAAAATGTAAAACACTTCAATTATTCACACATATTTCATAAGATTTACATTGTACTGCTTATTTGCAAAAAAGATGAGCCAAATGTCTGTCCAATGCCCATTGCTATTAGACAAAAATGAAAAATTTAAGGTCTAATAGTAGTTTGAACACAGGACTTGTAGAATTTAGTGATAATAATGGAGCTCTTATATGAAATAAAACTCTGAGACTATGACAACTGGCAGAAAATCAGGAGAAACAGCAAATGTAATTAAACATGAATGGTTTCAAAGCTTATCAAAGATGCTAGTTCCTATTATTTACTGGCTTCGTGAAATGTGATATTATACAAAAGCAGAAGTTTTGTTTGTCTTAAAGTAGGCACTAAAATAAAAATGGTCATCAAAGGTGGGGCTAGATATGCACCTCCCTATCAAACCCATGGCCCAGATGCTACTGAAATGCCTGGTGGAAACGGGGCAGGGTGGTGCTTGTGCTTAGGCTGCTGGTAAAAGCCGCGGAGAGTGAGTGCAGAGAACTGAGACCCACAGTGTTCGCAGGATCCTGAAGATCCTGTGTTTGTGTAGGCAGCTGAGAAACAGAAGAATGTGCTTCATCTTGGGAATAGCTCATCCCAAGGCTCCCCACTGAAAGAGGATTATAGGGAGGACCATTTAATGGTATGAAATTGAACAACTGAGAAAAATCCAATGCTGGTGTGTTGAGGGGGTCACTGATAGAAATAGAGCTCTTTGACAGGGAGAGGTCACCTGCACCATCATCTAGGGACCCATTCTGAGGATCTAACGCTAACTTAGATGATGATGCTTGAGAATCCTGGGATGAGGAGGGTGCACCACCTTGTAATTCCATCAGATAACTCTCAATTTCTCCCTTTAATGGCTGTTCTTTTTCAGGAATAGAAATTGCATATGAGGTAGAACTGAATGGGCATTTGAAAGCAAGATGGTGGGAGGGGTGAACAGCATCCATATCTATGGGGCATGTCATTCCCAAAGGTAAAGTTGTGATCATTTGGTGAGCAGATCCAGAGCTCTGCATGGACTGAAATGGAGTGTTATAGAGGTTTAACTGCAAAGTGTTTGTGAATGGCTTTGACAAGAGTTCACTGGAAGGTAAGGACATCACCGGCAGGAGTTCATCTTTTATAGGCACAGACATGTTACAGGTAAATGGGTCCAGGAAATCTACTGGTTCAGTTTTGACCTTCAGAAGCTCTTGATTGTGACTCTTCTTCATATGTCGAGTGAGGTGATCCTTTCGTCCAAATCTCTGTGCACAGTACTGACAGAGGAAGTCCTTTCTTCCCGTGTGCACTACCATGTGTCTTCGGACATCCTTCCGGGTGTAGAACCTGCGCTCACAGTGCTCACACTGGTGCTTTTTTTCTTTCACACCCCCAGATGACTTGCCTGCATGAGATTTCAGGTGCTCCAGGAGCACACCCGTGCTCTCAAAAGTCTGCAAACACACCTTGCAGGTAAGGTCACCACTGGTTGCAGCATGCAAGGCCAAGTGTCGCTTAAACCCAAGCTTGGTGTTGTAGCTCTTGCCACACTCTTCGCATTTAAAGGTCTCTTTGTTGGGGTCATGTGTATGGAGGTGATTCTTCAGGTGGTCTTTCCGGTGAAACATTTTCTCACAATAATTACACTTGTGGGTTTTCTCAGGAGAGTGAGTAGCCATGTGCCTTTAAACATAGATATATTCTGTGAGTGGTTATCTTAGCAAAAAGGTACGCATTCACTTTTCAAACGGGAAGCTAAACTACTAATGCTAACATACAGCTTTCTTAATAAAGGGTATACCTAACTAACACACACCACAGCATAGTTAACACACTGCAAAACTTGAGCCATCTAAGTTGCCACGTTAGCGTTGACTGGTTTTTAGCTCTCGTTACAAAAGTAAACAGGCAAGACTGAACACATTCATGTAATGTTCACACCCTTTTCATGTAGAAATTTCTCTTCACAAATGGAAATTCTACTCTCATTAAGCATTTTACTTAAAAAAAAAAAAATCCAAAGACACTAACACAGAAGTATGTGATTTAGAATACTTCAAGCTAGCCAATGTCTAATCTACTTAACATTTCCTCTCTGCAAATCAGCTGAGAAATGTGTATACAGATACACACACTTACAATGGCTTCAGATGGCCAACACAAGAGAACGTATAATCTGAAAGACAAATAGAGTGTAGTACCTTTGTAACTTGTACTTAGAAACAAAGGCCTTGGTGCAGTCTTGTTGTGTGCACTTGTAGGGCCTCTCTCCTGTGTGAGAGTAGGAGTGAACCTTTAATTTCTCAACACTGTTAAAGGCCTTGTCACACAGTTGGCAAGGGAAGTTTTTTCTTGGTTTGGTTTCACCACGCTTACGTTTCCCTGAAGGGGCTTTCTGGGTATCTCTTACTTCTGACAAATCACCAGGAATGACAGTGGCCATCGCAGCCTAAACCAGGCCTTCTTGTTGGACACCTGGGAACTGCCCAACTCCACTAAGTGATATAGCTTTAGGTGGCTTCTCAAGTTTCATGTGGTCGTAAAAGAAAGCAAAAAGGGACTGGAAAAAAAAATAAGAAACAACTAGTTTGTAACTAAACTCAATTAAAAATTATTTGCTTTGTGATGTTTTTGAATTAAAGAAGAAACCATAAAATGGATTCAGCTGGTCCAATGTAATATCTGTAGGTTTCTTTGTATTTTCCAAAACAGACAGATATAAACGCATTGCTCAGAATGAACAGTTAATACATACCCTGAAATTGCACCTGACCAATGCTGGACTTACACAGAACAGTAGTGAACTCAGGAACTCTCAGAGCATGATTCTAAAGGTGGCACCAGACATTTTGCTTTTAGAAAACACATCTTACAGCTGAACACCGCAGCACTCTGTGCACAGCACTCTGGTGCACATGGATTACAGGAACACATATGCACTTAGAGCACCTGGCACTTTGCAAACCACTGAGTCCAAGGAAGGAAGCACACAAAGCCAGATACTACAAGAAGAGAAAGCACCATGCTGAGTCAAAACTGACCCTTTAAACCAGTACTATAACACTCTAAAGAGTTTCTGAGTCACGGGTGGAAATGATTTATCTTCATAACAGATATTAAATGGTAAATCTTTTTGATACTATATGAGGTGAAAACTGCAGATCCTTGTCATTTGAGGGACAGTTAGTTTCCCTCAACTGTTTCTGCCTCATAGAGGAGATTATTCTTACTGGGTGCACTAATGTTAATAAGAAGCCAGAGGCCTTGCTAAGAGCTGAAGGAGTCAGCGACTGACACAAGTGAACCTGACTGTGGTACACCTGTTGAGTTCTCATGGTGCACATCTGTGCACAAATGCATCATCATATAGGTGTTTCACTTCCTTATCAGTGCTGTGAGAAAAAATGAAGTAGACATGTTGTGTAACAAAGAGTATGTCGTTAAGTTTAAATGAACTAATTAAAACTAAATAGAAACCTCCATAGATAAAAAAGTTAATATAATTAACTCTATTTCTCAGAGTAGGAAAATCAACTCCTCAAAGACTTTACTACTATGTAAGTTAAATCAGTGGTTCTCAACCTCCCTAATGCCACGACTCTTTAATACAGTTCCTCATGTTGTGGTGACCCCAACCACAAAATTATTTTATTGCTACTGTAGAATTACAATTTTGCTACTACTATGAACTGTAAGGTAAATATCTGACATGTGACACTGGTAGGGTTGTGACACACAGGTTGAGAACCACTGAGTTAAAGGTTTCCTCAAGGTTTCTTAAGGTAATTTAGAAGGGTTCTTCCAAGAGACCACAGAATGGTAGTATCTGTCACGTCTTTTAAAAGGATCTGATTATTAAACATAGTTAAAAGAATTTGCCATTCTCTTGTATATTTAAAAAAAAGAAACAACTTCCTTATCTCACCTGTGTTTTGGTATTAGATTGACACATGCCTTTACACAATTTGGTGTGTTAAAACTCACTTTCACAGATTCCAGTTAGATTTTTTCAGGAATTCTAAACACTTATATTTGGTAACACATAAGTGTATGTCACATCTTTTTGCACTTTAGCACAGAGGCTGTCCATAGCAGACTAAACAGCAGTAAGCCATTATTTTGACTAAAGCAATATAGAATTCAGGTAAGCTAAGCAAATACAGTTTCTTCTTTTTAAGACAGATGCAGGTCTTTGCATTGTTCTAAGTATCAGGAAGTTCCTCTTGAAGTTTACAAATGATATTAGTATGATGCAACCAATACCACAATAATGATGCAGCTGTTAGCTCTGATACCACAGCAAGGATGTAGCTGTTAGCTCTGACATCACGGCACAGATGCAGCTGTTAGCTCTGACATCACAGTACTGATACAGCTGTTAGCTCTGACATCACAGCACAGATGCAGCTGTTAGCTCTGACATCACAGCACAGATGCAGCTGTTAGCTCTGACATCATAGTACTGATGCAGCTGTTAGCTCTGACATCACAGCACAGATGCAGCTGTTAGCTCTGACATCACAGCACAGATGCAGCTGTTAGCTCTGATATCACAGTACTGATGCAGCTGTTAGCTCTGACATCACAGCACAGATGCAGCTGTTAGCTCTGATATCACAGTACTGATGCAGCTGTTAGCTCTGACATCATAGCACGGATGCAGTTGTTATGACATCACAGTACTGATGCAGCTATTAGCTCTGACATCACAGCACGGGTGCAGCTGTTAGCTCTGACATCACAGCACGGATGCAGCTGTTAGCTCTGACATCACAGCACGGATGTAGCTGTTAGTTCTGACATCACAGTACTGATGCAGCTGTTAGCTCTGACTTCACAGTACTGATGCAGCTGTTAGCTCTGACATCACAGCACGGATGCAGCTGTTAGTTCTGACATCACAGTACTGATGCAGCTGTTAGCTCTGACATCACAGTACTGATGCAGCTGTTAGCTCTGACATCACAGCACGGATGCAGCTGTTAGCTATGCCTGTGGATTTTTTGAGTTCAAAGACTTGTTCTTTTCTTCTTATGAGATCATTCAAAAGACAGGTGCTTTGCCTCCCTCCACATTAGATGTAAATAGCTACTTTGCAGACCAGTAATGACAGTATATTAGTATAAAGCTTTAATTTTCATTGTGATTTCCTCACTTGATGCCTTCATAGACCTATGAAACTATGAGACTATGAACAAGTCAATCATTTTCCAACTGCAGAATCAAAAGGGAATGCAAGGTGTCTAACTAGGTCTGAAAACTGGTCATAATTACCACTGTACCAATACAGTTGTGATGCTGAGAATTCCAGAAGAGAAAAGCAACTTTAATGTAACCCCTCCCTGCCAAAACATTAAAAGGGCACCATGAAACAACACACAAGCATTATCATATTAAACTGATGAAACTCAATATGAAGTAACAAATGGATGTTTCTAGATGTACATACTGAGCAATGAGGAATTGCACTGATACCAAATATTACACTTTTCTAAGACCAGCTGAAATTTTTCATGGCTGATAATGCTTTTATATTTTAATCCATTAAAAAATTCAAATTAGTTATCATAGGTACATTTAAAATTTTAGGATAAATATAAAGTTGCAAACTTAGTATCAAATAGAAATTATATTAATAATATGTTTATCTACCAAGTACTTTAAAGGCACATGCATAGAACTAGTGATTTTTGTTCAATGCATACCTGATTAAGGATGGAAAAATCCTCAGACTTTGATCTTAGCCAGTCCCATTAACTCTTCGTGGAAGAGAGCAGAATCCAGCCCTTTCCATTTTGGCCAATCTATGAAGAAGTAAAAAATGAATGGATTCTGGTATAAATGAAACTAGAGTATAAAGGACACAAAATAAAGCATGAATGAACTGCAATTTCATAGCGCATGCTCCATTCCACACTGCTGAATCGTGCATTAATTCCCACCAACTGCTTGTTTTGGTTAGTTGTAAGCAGACTTTACATGACCAAATAAATGCACAAATAAAAAGAAAAATAGTATTACCTAGAAACAAAATGCCAACTTGTGATGCTGAATGATTCCCCACTTGTTAATAAAAAAGAAATCTAACCAAAAGAAATGGCTATTAAGGTTACTGACGGTAAACAAAATTGGTGAAGATTCATTAAGTTTAATATAATGGAAGACACAAACTCAGTTTCCTCCAGGAGAGTGCCTCTGGAAACCTGATCTCAGCACTACCACCCACACTGCCCACACTTGTGACTATGGCTTCTTAGAATCACACTTCTATTTGCAGAACTGCCAATTTAAACTAAAGAATGGTGTAAAGATGGCTGGAATGTAGCAACCATTCTGCTGTTCAGGTTCCAGGTACATATAAGTGAAGTTAAATCTAGGTTTGCTATATGAGGCAGGTATCAGGGAAAAGGCAATATTTGTTGCATGAGACCATTGTTGAAAACACTTAAGATATGTTAAAGAAGCCTGTTAGTAGAAGGTCTTCAGCAGACTGACAGCACAAATACAAACTGCGTTAATATTTATGAATGAAAGAAAAGGCAAGAATAACAATGGTATAAAGTAAAAAAAGACCTACATTTATTTAAAAAATATAAGGCAAAAGTGGTTAGTAAGCTGTGATTATTTTTAATTAAGTACACAGAAGTATTAATTAGAAGAATTTGAGAGGGATAATAAAAATCAAATACTTAAAAACCAGGAACGAAAGGATATATCAATGACAGGTTAGGTTAAAAACTTTTTAAAGTTGTATAACAATCTAATAATATTTCTTAAAATCCTCACATACTTTCAGAATTTCATGATATGTAAAGATGATATACAAAGAAAATATTTAATAGAGGACATTCAAGCATCCTTACAAAATTATTAAGGGTATATAAGAAACCAGTTATTCTCATTATTTAAACAAAAAACAATTCTTAGACAAATAAAGATATCTTTAATAGTTCAAGCAAAAGCCCCATTTCTATAAGGCAAAGGACATGCATAAGTGAAAGAACATCAAAATTGCAAAATTAGTTTTGTCAATACTTACTTGCCCAGGACACCCACTGAATATTTGGTGTGGTAATTATGAATATAAAAGATCATTTTATGTACTATTATCTGAATGAGGTAAATGCTTCTTAAATAGTCTTTTCATCTTTATCCTGTCCCTGTAATCCATGACCCAAGATGCTTACATCTGTTGCCATTGCTACTGAACCATGTGATGGTGTCTGTTTGGTCAGACTCCTATTCCATTTACATTCTACTGTGATCTTTGATAAGGCAAGACAGCAGGCCAGCCTGCATGTGGATACATCCTGTCATTATACTTAAGAGTTCAGAAAGGTCAGTGCTACCTTTTTTTCTATGAGAACTACCAAATAAAATCTCCAAAAGGATGAATTAAGAAAAAAAATTAAAAGACAATTTGCAAGGTAAATTTTAAGTACTTTAATTAATTATTAAAATAATTAGCATTTCTGAGTGCATGGTTTGAGTAGAAGAATTAAATCTAAGACCAAAGCTGATTAGCAAATAATAAATTTGTGTATTTTTTGTTATAAATTTTACTGCCTTCTAAACATTTTCATAAAATTCTAGCTATGCTTAATTGTGCAGTGGCATTTTATAACAGAAATGCTTTAGCAGCTAAGTATTTAAAACAGCCCACAAATATAATTGTCTACAAATTACCCCCACTATATATATATCTTATATCCAGAAATAAAATTATAAATAAAGTTATTATGGTAATGTAGTTTATCTTAAAATATAACTCCTAAGTTTAGTTAATTTCTCTAAATTTTACCCTACTTTGAATTTTTATTAGTTGCCAAATAATTTCAAAGAACTGCTCGTTATATTCTCAAACAAAGGAAATCAAGAGTTGATTAGAATTACTGGACAGAATAAACATAAAAAACAAATACAGCTTATATATTTATGCACACCTAACTAAAACGTTACCTAAACTGATCTGTGTATTCTCTTTCATGGGCCCAAGGGATGGAAAAGTAGTAGTATTACTGCTCTAAAAAGTCTGTAAACAAACAAACAAACAAAAACCTTACAATCATATTTTTTTCCGAGTTAAAATAATTTATCAAAGAATAGTTACATTATTTGAAATGATGGAAATTCTGCTTTGCCTTTGTCTGAGGAATTGTAAAAGAAGGTGGAGAATACATCTACCCATGCTACACTGGGTAGCAAAACATTTCAGAACACACCCTCAGCCACAGCAGGCATACTTCTTCTACCCCCTCCAAAGGCGATTCTGCATTCAATAGTAGCATCAGTTAGGGGAAAGATTATATGCTTGGATACAAAGGTTCTTCTTCTTATATTTTATTTTATTTGTAGGAAACAGTGGCTCATGAAGAAAAATAAGATGCAAACAAATTGTACATCAAATGGCTTACTGAAATTGATTTCTATGAAATGTCGAAATAGATTTTGTTATTTTAAATCCCATGGTTCTGAGAGTTGCTTTGTTAAAAGTTATGAAGCTTGAGCGACACTTACCTGAATTAATAATTTTTTCATTAAAAAAAGTCAAGTAGATTTTGCTAAGAGCAGATGCTATTAGTCATCAAAGCTTTGCTCTCACTTATACTAATCATAACAAACCATTAGTTCACAATTCAGAAAGATGTCAACATGTGCTTAAAACGTTTTCCATAAGGAATAAATAGATCACAGCAGGAAACTTTGTAGTGTTAAAACTTTATATATATAAACACTAATAAAATCTTGAATAATATGAAGAAGATGAACTAGATTACACAACTGAATACAGTTTTCAAGGAGGCATACTACTGTATTTGGAACATTGCTTCAAAACGTCATTAATCCTGTATAACTTGGAAATTCTTATCAGTCAGCTTTCAGTCTAGAGTCCCTTGCTAGTGAAGAATAAAAAACGATCTTGCAATTACAAAGACTTAAGACTGGGTCATGGGGTGAGTATGACCAAAATGCAATCTATACATATATTAAACTGTCAAAAAATTAAAATTAAAAAGAGAAAACAAATGAAAAAAATCAATCAAACAAACAAAAAAGACCTTCAGAGAATGAACAATCAACTGTAGGCAGCTCGGGGCAGGGTCAGGCCAGTTTTATTCACTGCGTTTCCCATAAATGACAGTAAAGTAACTGTTGAATGAACAAGAAAGATTAAAACAGGGTAAGTGCTTACCACTAACATAACGACCTGAAGGCTTGCTCATCATCATAGCAGACAGAAGACAGCAAATACATATTCCAGTCCAAGATAAATAACTAGCACTTATAATAATTTAAAAGCTGTTCAAAACATTCATTTTGCCAGCATGATCTGACTGATGATATTCTTACAGAACTAACTGGCATGTGCAGACAGTATCAATCCAGTCCCACTTTTAATAAAAATTCCTAGAGTGAAAACATGCCTGGTACCTGTGCTACCTGGCCTGAAGCAGAAAAGATGGTGAGACACTTGGGTGGAGTAATTATATCTACAGAGAACAGAGAAGCAGAAAGCCCTGCAAAGCAGGAAGCATGGCTAAGAGATGTATTTAACTCACCTGAATTCTGGACTCTCAAGAACTCAGCACTGTGACTTCAGCAAAATCACAGTACTTATTTTACTACATTAGGTAACAGTTAAGTAATCAGTCAAATTGAGGATGCCTTTTGAAAATTTTCTACATTTGATTTTTTTCAATTTGAGTAATTTGTTAAAATGTAGTTTTACGGTAATCTTTTTTAACTCTACCACAAAATTAGCCCTCATTATATCTAGGAGCATCTTATATTTAATATAGAGCAAAAACTTAGAGAAGTGAAGGAAATGGCTTATCTTTTTATTTTTTAAGGACAGGTAGGGAAATGCCCGGGTTTCAAACCTGGCACCCTGAAGTTCTCAGCAACTCTACCTCTAGTTTTCAATGCTTGCGTTCTGCTTACACATGCTCTAGAGAGCCCACACAGAACACCAGCCATCCAGAAACATGGGGAAGTCAAACAAATGTGATTTTTAATTCACAAATACTTGTCTTGGTTATTTATATTATGGAGCAAAAAGCCCACTGAATTAAAGAGGATTAATGGGCTGTAACACAGGAGTCAGCACGTATGTCTTACGTACATGGGAGATCCTCTATGATCCTCATGACATCTTTGTGAAAATGAAAACCAAGACACACAGAGAATACTAGGAATTTCTCACTTTGTATAGGAAAATTAGTACTTGCAAACAGGAAACAAAAGAAGAACTGTGAAAGAAGAAGTGATAATGGAGAGCAAGAGGAGCAGATAACTGCAATTGTAACAATGCAAAGAAAGAGTGTTTAATCAATACTAGTAAACTATTTTTAAGAGGATTTTCTGGGCTTCTAAAAATGCACGACACATTTCCATATTTGCCAGGCAGCTACACTAGAAGGGAGGTGACCCACAGGTCACTTTCCTGATGTGATGAGCTCATTCTTACTATCACTAACTGCATGAGTTGCTGGGGTGGGTACTGATCAACTCACATTCACACATTGATGTCCTTCCACACTTAACAGTATGCCATCTGGAATGAGTAGTTACCTAGAATTCAAATCACAGAAACAGAACCCAGGGTTCATATCTGAACTCTCAGGCACTCACACCAAATCCGTAGATAAGCTCAGGAAAATGTAGCAGTCAGATGGAATGTAAGAAAAGTGCTAAGTAAAATCTTATTTACAAAAGTTCATGTGGGAAATCAGTTTTAAGCTATCTCAAAGTAGCATTCACTGTAAATGTAGGCCTGTGCTGTATGAAAAGGTATAAATACTGCCCAAGCTGCATGCTGATGCTCAAGGAACAGGAAAAATTCATGGACACAGAACCCAGTCCTCAGGGAAGGCTCTGCACCTGCCACCTGCCTGTCAGCCATGTGCTACACTGTATGACTATCAAGGTTAAAAGTCACATCTAGAGACTTCTCTTTATTCCCACATCTCTGAGGTAAACAGGATTAGTTTTAGGGAACATTGTCAAGAGACCTAGCCAGTGTCCTACCATGCTATAGTCATCTGATAAATTTTATTAATTAGAGTTTTTTGTGTGACAGGGTTTCTCAAACTCACAGAGATACACCTGCCTCTGCTGGACTAAAGGTGTGTGCCACTATTACCTGGCTCTATCTGATAAGTATTTGTTGAGAAGAACTGCAGTCCCTGGTAATGGGACTTCAAGAATCAGAGCAACCAGGCAAGCATGTTGTGAGCTCTGGAAACATCAACCAGTTGTAAAGCAGGACCGGAGAAAACCCAATGCAGTTAAATGGTTAGTGTGCTCTGGCAGAAGGGACAGCTTGATGGGCCCAGGATGGCTATAAGCCATTGGAGAGCCATACTGCTTCTGCATCCCAGCAGGTGGCCCTGATGAGACAAAGTGAAAGCAGAGGACTCAGGCACATGCTATTCAGACTAGACAGGCTTGGAGATTAAATGGTGGGCATTCCAGAATCTGTCCTCACATGTTCTGTCCTAGTAATCCCATAAGCACATGTGCCTTGTACTGATCATGATGCACTGTTTGGAAATAAACGAGTCTTACAGTAAGAAAAGTTATTTAAAGCAAAATTCCAAATCCTTTACAAAGAATAATCTTCATGTAAGGTTAAGACATGAGAATGACTATGAGAGGCCAGCTCCCACCTTTTCCAGGGTTTCTATGAGAAATATTAGGTATAAAGAGATCTAGATAACGAGAGGAAAGACAGAAACACAGGATAGCTTTGGGAAGACCTGGGTCAGTACCCAATGACCTCTTCTGCCTCTTCAAAAGGGCTTTTTATAACAATGCCAAAGGACCTCCCCCTTACTAGATCAAAACACACCGCACAGTCAAGTGTAGACCCTTCCAAACACCTGGTAACCATGCCCATGATCAAATCATCCTCTTATGCAGCCCTGCTGGGTAAAACAAGCTCAGATTCTTGGACCCTGAGTATGTTCTCACTAGGAAACCTCTGTGGGTCTCTACAGATGACACTGAAAATATCAGAGAAAAAAAATTAACTGATTACAATACAGGAAAGTCAAAAAGTAAAATTTGCATGGAGTGTGGTTCAGAAAAAGTAAGTATTTTTCCTTTTTCTAGATACTAAAAATACTACACTAATTGGACTCAGTGGGTTAAAATAACAAATAATTCTAAAAGGAGGACATGAGTTAGGGAAGGAGATGTGATTCAAAGTTCTAGGGGGAACTGGAATTGGGGGTGGTAGGTGGATGATACATTGTGTACATGTACAAAATTTTCAAAAAATAAAAACTAAAAAGCCTCTATAATTACCAATAAAATAAAAACACCTTCATTAATAAGTTTAAAAGATAACCCCACAAAACTAAAATAATTATTAACAATTTTATTAAAAATATCTGCAGTGTAGAGATGGCTAAAATTTTATGCTAACTCAATCTTAAGTGTTTATTCTCCATAGAATGTTGTTCTTATTAAGATTAATGCTGGGTTGGGGATTTAGCTCAGTGGTAGAGTGCTTGCCTAGCAAGCACAAGGTCCTGGGTTCGATCCTCAGCTCAAAAAAAAAAAAAAAAAGATTAATGCTTCTTTAATTTGATTGTTAATTCTTCCCACCTTTCTGAAAGGCTCTGTTTAGTTCTTAGCTCAAGGCCCAGTTTTCCCAGGAGGCATGCCAGCCATAGATGACCAGATTAGGAGTTTGAGCCTATTGAGTATCCACTTCTGCCTTTTCCAAGCTCCTTACCCTGGAGCTATGGGGTCCTGGCCTCTAAACTATAGCTTGTGCTTAAGACCCTGCTGACTGACTTACCTGCTCAAATCCATTTGTGCTTGGGTTTCCAAAGATTGCTGTACCCTGATTCTGTGCCACAGGTATAACTACAGTTCGAAATCTAGATACTTTCATGTATCCTCTTCTCAACAATGGTAGGAAGTGGCTCTGGTCACACTGGGCTCTGTACTCTAGCAGTTGCTCCATTCCAGGGAGCAGACCTAATCTGCTTATTCACCTGCCCACAGTTTACAAGAGCTTCTCAGGAGATGGGATACACAGTGTTTCTGCAGGGTAGTTTACTATCTGTGGGCTCTCTGAGAGGAGAAACAATCATGTTGTACAGAGGCAATGCATTCTAAAGCAAGAAAGCTGTTCTTTGCCTTGTATTTACCACAGGTTTACTGAAGTCCTATAGATCACAATGTATACTGTAAGCCCTAAGATCCTAAGTGGCATGCTTATTATGTGGCATGCTTTTCAAAGCTTTTACTATTAGCTTACTTACTTAAGGACAGGGAATAAATGACTTTGAAAATCATGCCATATAATGATAAAAGCCACCTACCTGAGGCCCTGTTCCAAACTCTAGCAAGGCCACCTTATTAATAGACCATCATAGAGTGAAGCATTCTGGGTGCCCAATCCCACCAAGGCAGCACCGAGAGGCAACCTAGGAAGAAAAGAAGAATTAGTTTGAAATTCCAAAGGTCAGGCTCATCTGGGTAATGGCATACGACCAGATGATTTTTCTTTCATTATCACTTACTCTGTGCTTTATTGTGGGGGAGGATCAATCTTAAACCCTGCTAGAGGCAAATGTAAAACCAAATATAATATATTGGAAAGTAAAAAGTAAACAAATGAGTATCTACAACTTATTCAGTTATCTTTGAACCACAGTTAACTAGATTATTTGTGTTCCATTCAGCTATATTATAAGTTTGCTGGTATTTTTCAAATTGATCATGTAGTTTCTTTTTATATTCTAAAGATATCCACTCTTCTCCATAACTTTGTCAAAAACCTTTTGTCACGTCTTTCTTGTTGTGAGCACAGACTAAGGAAGAGTCATGTCCCGTGAGTGAGCTCACAAAGGGTACAAACTGCTGATACCCAGGGGTGGGGGCAGAATAAGGATACACAGCCCTTCCTCAGGCCAGACCCTCCTTCAACAATATAGGAAGAAAAATCAAGTACACCACCTGTGCAGTCAGCCTTAGTAAGTCATGATTGCAAATTATGAAGACAGACCCCTAGGAGCATAATCAAGACAGAAAAGGGAGGCCCCAAATTCTACATAGAAAATCATCTGCTTCCTATCTGGAAATAAGAGCCAATGCCCACTTCCACAGTTACCACTCCATTCAAATGAGTATTTGACACTGATGTAGTAAATATTACCAACACCCATTATACATAGCACTGATCTGATCTACCTGGGTACTAACAGACATGATCTCTGTTCTGCAGAAGTGTGCAAACTGCCAGGAGGTGGCACTGGTGAGATCAGTGAGAAACATAGAATATAGTACAAGTGCCAAAGGAAGTCCCAGGAAGAAAAGAATACTATTCATTTTTTCATGACTTGCCTTGAAGAATGCTCCCTTAAGAACCATCGCCCCCCCACCCCTCAAAAAAAGTTATGTGCATTTGGGGACTGACAGGTTGGAACCACCAGTCACTGGATTCTAAGATGACCTCTGACCTCTGATTGTAGTGTAATGTTGCTTACATATTTTCCAAGGGCTGAAACAAGCACAGTGAAGGGCCAATGCTGTGGATATGTCCACATGCATGTAATAATGAAAGAATCAGGGACTTTTCAGGGATTTCAGAAAAACATGGACACAATGGAAGCCCTAAGAACAACAAATATTTGGGGAGGCAGGAGTAGAGGAGAGGGTATTCTCTTGAATGAAAGCTGTAACCAGAGTAGCAGCTCAAAGACAAGGTGACAACCAGCAAAACAGTCATTCCCCAGAAGAAAGACTACTTCTGTGTCAGCATTATCAAAGCAGTAAGGTAAGTAAGAGGGGAGTCCAAGGTAGTGCAGCCTGCACTGAGACACAATCAACCAATGGACACCAACGGCTACCAAGGTAGTGCAGCCTGCTCTCAGACACAATCAACCAACAGACACCAATGGCTACCACTAGGAGATAAAACCTCAGAATTTCACAAGAAAGGAAAAGGCGGTAAAACTAAAAAATGATGGTACTAAGAGCTACAGAATAACTCAAACATTGTCAAGCAATAGCCATTTGGGGAGAAGGACACTAATGTTAGCAATAAGAAATATGGGCAGCGGGAGGGAGGTAAATAATGAGAGGAGGGGCAGCAAGGAAGCACAAAAGAAGACTAGTTGCTTGGTGGTGAAGGGCTTCCAGCAAGATAATGTTTTCTTTCATAGCATTTAAGAACAAAAGAGAGAGGAAGAGTGGAGGAAAGAGGGCAGGAAGGGAGGGGGAAGAGGAGAGAAGAGAGGGAAAAGAAGAAAAAGGAAGGGGAGAGGGGCAAAAAGGGTGGGGAAGGAGGAGGGAGAAGGGGAGAGGAAACTAAAGGGAGGAAGATGTTTTAGCTTCTTTCTGTTGCTATGAGAAACTACCTTGACAGTACAACTTAAGGCTGGTTTATTCTAGGTCATAGTTTGAAGGTACAATCCATTCCATGGGGGTGTCATGGCAGCAGGAGTTGGAAAAGGTTGGTCCCACTGAACCCCCAGGGAGGAGCCAGTTCTCCATGCATGCTGTACATAAATCCCTGCTCTTTATATACTCTGGGACCCAAGCCAGGGAATGGTGTCATCCACTTTTAGGATGTTCTTCCCACCTCAGTTAACCCAAGCAACATGATTCCTTACCTGCCCAGAGGACAGATAACCCTCACAGGTATGCACGGAGGGTAGATAACCCCCCACAGGTGTGCCCAAAGGGTAGACAACTGCTTACAGGTGTGCCTGGAGGGGAACTAACCTCTCATAGGTTTGCCCAGAGGGTAGCTAATCCCTCACAGGTGTGTCCAGAGGGCAGATAACCCCTCACAGGTGTGCCCCATGCTTGTCTCCTGGGTGATTCAGGTCTTGTTAATAACCAACACTAACCATCCCAGAAGGGGAGGAGAGGGAGGAAAAGGAGAAAGAGAGTCAGCAAAAAGATCAGGAGGCTGGGTGTGTGTCTGAAAGTGATCAGAATATAGGAAAGGAGTTGTGGAAAGAGAATGGGAAAAGTCTAGCAGGTACTGGTTTGGAGTAAGAAAACTGGCTTCTCTATACTGACATGGGGTATATATGTCCATCTGCAGAGCTTTTCTTCTCCCAGAATGAAAAAATTCAGTTTCTTCATGTTGGCCAGGGCTGAACAGAAGGGTCCTGTTTGTAGCTTAACAGCAAAGAACAAGTAGACAGAGGAAGAACAGGGCGAGCCAGGACATCCTCCAGTTTTATAAAACAATAAACAGAACTTGGTACAAAGGACTCAATCTCTTAAGTTACTGCTGGTGGAAGACTAAATTGTTGAATCTTCCCTGGAATACATGTGGAAATAAATAATGTTCTTTAAGATATATACACTAGACCTGATGTAGGCAAATACATAGACTTGATAAACTATTTTTGAAAGTTAATGCCCCCCCTCGAACTTAAGCATAGAGTCAAAGTATATTTTAAGAATAAAACTGATAATGTTTAATAAAATGGATGGAAGTCAGTGTACATGTGACAGAATAAATATGCAGCTATTAAAACCTACCAAGTGTAAGATCATAAAATTACATGGAAAAAGCAGCTAAAGATTGAATATATTAGGTCACATGGGAAAACATAAAAATGTTAATTTTCAATTTTAATTTTTATTATTTTTAAGTGTGTGTATACAAGTGTCCTCAGAGGCCAGAGCGAGGCTCCCCGCTTGAGCCAGAGTTACTACTAGTAGTTGTCAGCTGCCCAATGTGGGTGCTGGAAATTTAACTCAGGTCCTCTATGAGAACAATATGGCCTCTTGACCTCCAAGGCATCCTTCCAGCTACCTCATCCCACTCAAACCCTTTCATGTACTTATGTAACTTATAAATAAAAGACTGGTAAGATAAAGACTGAATACTCTTCTATATTACCAAAATGTCTTATTTTTATAATTAGAAAATTTTATTATTACCAAAAACTATGTTTTCAACAAATGCCACTGGTAAAGTTAATGTCCATATCCCAAGAAATGAACTGAGTCATACTTTAAACCATATATAGAACTATACTCTGGGTAGGATCACAGACTGAAATGTAAGATTTAGTCTCTGTAAACATGTTATAAAAGTTTTAGAAGACCATATTAGAACTAAAACTATCTGTGAAGAGGAGGAAATTGTCAACACCAACAAAAGCACAACCCTTTAAAACAGCAAATTGGTAAAGTGGATTTCAGCAAAATTTAAAAATGATCTTCAAAAGATATCACCAAGAATAGGAAAAGCTAGGGAGCTAGAGGACAAACAGAAACTTGTGGAGTGTCTGTCTGATAAAGAACCTGTATCTACATAAAGAACTTCCAAAACTCGACAAGATGGCAATAATTCAATTAAAAATGAATAATAATAATAAAAAAAGCCAGGTGGTGGTGGTGCACCCCTTTAATCCCAGCACTTGAGAGGCAGAGGCAGGCAGATCTCTGGGAGTTTGAGGCCAGCCTGGTCTACAGAGCAAGTTCCAGGATAGCCAGGAATGTTACACAGAGAAACCCTGTCTCAAAAAACAAACAAACAAAAAGAATAAGAGACATTAGTAGGTATTTCCTCATGAAATATATAAATGGGTGCTGGAAAGATATCTCAGCCATTAAGAGCACTTGCTGCTCTTGCAAAAAATCTAAGTCTGGTTCCCAGTACCCATGTCAGGTAGCTTACAACTGCCTGTAACTCCAGCTCTAGGGGATCTTGTGCCCTCTTTTGACTTCTGTGGGCACCTGCACTCACATGTACATAGTCCTGCATAGATAAACACAGATAACTGAAAGTAAAATACTTCGTTTTAGAAAGGAAAAATAAATAAATGGCAAAAACTAACCCTACATAAATAGCTGTCTGGCACCACTGGCTATCGGGGAAATGTAAATTATAACAGTGAGGTCATACCATGGGTCATAAGTGGCTGACTGGGTTTGGCAGTTGTTGTGCAATAGGCCTCTCTGAAATTGTATTACTCAGTGGGCACACCCGTAATGAAAAGAAGGTAACAATGATGCAATTCACTTTGAGAACAGTTGTGGCTTCTTAAAAAGTCAAACATGAGCCTGCCATGTGACAGTCATTTCATTTCTATCTACTCACACAGGAGATAAAAGCATACATCTTTACAAAGACTTGTGCATATCCAAAGCAGCTTTATTTTAATAGTCAAAGTATATATAAACCAAATGCTTATCAATGTGGACACAATCCACTAGTGAGCAGCAATAAGGAATGAACAATAGATATTTGCAGAAACATGAATAAATCTCAAAATAGTTAATTATGCTTGTTGAAACAAACCAGGCCAGGAAAGGTACATTTTGTGTGGTTCCATTCATATTAACAGATGTCTAGGAAATGTGAAATACACTACAATGACAAGACAGGAGGTAGACAGGGAAGGATCAATCACAAAGACTGTAAATAAGCCAGTAGGGATGGTAGATACATTCAATATGAGCTGCAGTGATGGCCTCACAGTGGTCCAAATGGTATACAGTGTGCTTCACATCTGTCTACTTTTATAGACACAAACTACACCTCAATAAAGCCAGGAGAAAACAGAATGGTGTTTTTGTACTGAAAATATCAATGAAGAGAAAAAAATAAATCTTCAGATGAATTCACTGAAATCTCAAGAGAAAACACTCTAAGAATGGACAATCTGGAATCTTTACAAGGATATGGCTCAAAATGACTAAAATCTCTCCTTCCCATTCAGAGGGGGAGACAAAGTGAGGAAATTCAGTAGAGCTGTGAGAAGCCTTCAGCCCTGAGTAGGAAGGACACACATCCAAGTGGCTTTAGAGCCACATTCTCAGCTGTTCTCCTCGGAGGAGCCACTATGGCTCACCTGTTGCTTACGAACTGGCCTATCATACCACATGATTTAAAGGGTCCAGGAATTGAGCTCTAACTGGAATTGAGAGCTGTGGATCATAAATAGTTCTAGGATCTGTTCCATTTATTAAATACCAAGGAAGTGCCTGTTGCTGAATCTGGGTGCAGTTTCTAAATACTGCTGTATAAGAGTTGGAGCCTTGGGGTTGGGGATTTAGCTCAGTGGTAGCAGACTTGCCTAGCAAGTGCAAGGCCCTGGGTTCGATCCTCAGCTCTGGCAAAAAAAAAAAAAAAAAAAAAAAAAAAAAAGAGTTGGAGTCTTGAGCTATGTGATTAAATGGCTGAAGGGGTCATGTTACCAGACACTGAACATTTAAAAATTATCCTGACCAATTATAAACTGCTCCAAACATAGGTGCCTACCCAACTTCCTCCTGATGCATGCATACTGGCCCCAAGCTCAGACTGTTGAGAATGAGCTAATCTTTATGTGTCTCTGTTGCTTTTTGAAACAGAATTGAATGGCCATTACCTCCTGGTTTCTAACTAGCTTAACTTCTTTCCCCTCCCTTTTAAAGAAACAACTTTCTTAAAATATAAAACTGTAAACTCATTTTGTTGCATTTGCTGATAGGTGATAATCAAAGTCACCAATCTAAAGCTTGGGGCTGCAGCAGCTAAGGGCAGCCCCTTTCCAGCACCCCCAAACTCTTCAGTTTGCTCCATACGTCTCAGCCCCTTTCCTACTGTGACATGGGGCATGCTGCAGAGAGTCATTTCATAATCTTAGACAGTGAATGCCTGGTATTCACCTTTGCACACTGCTCCTTTAAAAACTTACTTGAAGATGGCCCCAACAAACATTCCTACCTGACCAGTAGGAATAAAGTTTGGACAGTTTGTTCTCTTAAAGTTGTATGTATGTATGTATGTATGTATGTATGTATGTATGTATGTATGTATGTGGCACTTGTAGAGGTCAGAGGTCAGCTTGTGGGGGTTGGCTCCCTCCTTTCACCATGTGTGTCTCAGGAATTGAACTCAGATCATCAGGATTGGTGGCAGCCAAGGAAAACTTAATGTAGTCTTCAGCATAGTCCTGGGGGCTCAATATATAAAGTTATTGTATTCAGTGTGCTACTCAGCAATCAGTGCTGTCCCACAATGTCCTGATATGTATAGGACGAGATGGCTCAGTGGGTAATGGTATTTGCTGAGTTCAGTCCCTGGAAACCATGTAAAAAAAGGTAGAAGCAGAGGATCAACTCTACAAAGTTGTCCTCTGACTCCACATGTGTCTCATGATACATGTATGTATGTCTCTTCTCTCCCATATCATACACACATTCACACAATACCCCCTTCTCCCAGTACAGGCTCTTACACTGATCACAGTCAACAAAGAAACAAAAAGAACATTTCATATGAAAGGCTTATGAATTCAAAGAGTAAAGTGGTATTTAGTGAAGTACCATGCTTATGATGCCATGTCTGTAAACAGGCAGGGTATATCTTGGGTTTTATGGTAATGGCAATCACAGATAAACCCAAATCACAACTAAAGAAACTGTTTTTAGTGAAATGGAATGACAACTTGGGCAATAGCTTTGCCTATTCAGAGATGAACTTACCCTTGCTTGTAGCTTAGCTGTGGCTGGGAGAGGACCATTATGCCCTTTAAAACATACACCTGATGTGTCTGTCTTTCACATAGCCCAGTGGTTCTCAACCTTCCTAAGGTTTAGGACCTTTTAATATAGTTCCACATGTTGAGGTAGCCCCAACCATAAAATTATTTTCATTGCTACTTAACTGTAATTTTGCTACTTTATGAATTGCAATGTAAATATCTGATATGCATGAAGGTCTGAGGTGGCCCCTGTGAAAAGGTCATTCATCCTCCAAAGGGTCACAACTGCCATGTTGAGAACAACTGACAAATCCCATTATCCTCCTCCTTTCATCCCCACACCCTGGTTAACTACCCATGATTATCCTGTGGCTAAGGAAAGAGATGGCCAGAGCTGTGTAGGTTAACTTCCATCTAGAACATTCAGGCTGGTGGAGGTGACATATGGATGGAAGTCACAGGGAGAGGTAAGGTCCAATACTAGAAAAGTGTGAATTTCCAATGAAGACTTCTACTATGAAGAGGGTTGTTCTACCAGAAAGTAATTTCTAGTTTTCAAACAGATGATGTGTGACATTTGATGTTTCTAAATTATATTTTTATCATTTTTACTCCTTGCAAAAGACACTTCTAAAGTGTCAAAAAGTCACTTTTAGTACCAATATAGTGTATGTCAAATCTATAATACCTTTACATATTGGCCCTATTACTGGTCTTCTTTATCTTCTGAAATAGTTTTATTGGCATTGATCATAAAGAAATGCTATGTGGACTTCAGCATTTCTTTCTTTTTTTTTTTTGAGCTGAGGATCAAACCCAGGGCCTTGTGCTTGCTAGGCAAGTGCTCTACCACTGAGCTAAATCCCCAACCCAGCATTTCTATGTCTATATCTGAATACATAATAATTCTGAATGTAACTTTGGTTGTTTCTAAAGTTGTAAGGAACACACCAATAACTCTTGACTAACTGGATAAATGGGGAGCAGAAAAAGTCAGAGATAATCATGAATAAACCAAAATTAGTTATTGATAGACACTTATTGGTGGTTCTTTTGCATGCTGAACAAAAATTGGTGTAAGATATAAAAACCTATGGTTTGATTCAGTGTGGGGAACATGGAAAACAATGGCTTCAGAAGTAACATGAAACAGCAAAGGAACTCTTGGGTCTATCCACAATGTTTTCAGTTGGCTCCAGGGATGGTCACAAAATATAAGCTTTATCAGAGTAAGGATCTTGCTTCTTACTGCTCATTTCTTTACACTCAAGTATTCTTTGAACAAACAAAAAAACAAAACAGGAAGAGGAGGGCTCTTTCTACCCTGTTGGCCCACCAGATGATGAAGAAAACAGCTGTCTCTACAAATGACTGAGAACTGAAAATTTGGAAATTCTCTGGACTTTCCATTGCATATCTAGCATTTAAGGAGATAAGGCCTTTTGCCTTGTCTTGGTCCATTCTCAAGGAATACCAGGAAGCTGTAGTCACTGTGCCACCTTGTGGTCATGACTGGAAAGTTCATTTTTCCTTAATGGACCAGAGAGCCCCCACCCCTGCACAAAGGTACCAAGGAATACACTAGAAGCAACTTAGAGACAATCAATGCTTATCATCCCAGTGAAGTCTTAAAGTGTCACTGGGAACACAACACTCTATAATCTACATATAAAGGTGTGTCAAAGGGGCACTGATGACTTATCCTTATTGAAAACCAAAAACAGAAGACAAAAAACACAAAATAAACACAGGTTAGGTACAAAGAAAATTCACAGAAAGAACATGTGGGTGGGGTGGGGTGGGGTGGGGTGGGGTGGGGTGGTGGTGGGGTGGGGTGGTGGTGGGGTGGGGTGGTGGTGGGGTGGGGTGGTGGTGGTGGTGGTGGTGGTGCTGCTGCTGCTGCTGCTGCTGCTGAGAGGAGGTACAGTAGAACAGGACCAGAACTGGTGTGTGCTGAGCATGATGGGAACGAAGCTTCCCTTGGTGGGAGCCATGGTGTCTTAGGGAGTGTCAGGTAAGGCTGGAAAGGCCAAAGCAGAAGCAGCAGCTAGGTTTGGCAGTGTGTGTGAAAGCAATCTCATCTGAGGCAAACAGGGCACTGTGGTCTGGGTAAAGGGTTCAGCTTTTTTCAGCTTCAGGTTCCTCAGCTATAAAGCAAGATAGATCAGACTGTACTGGCCTATTGTGGGCAGTAAGTGACAGTGGATAGGAGACTCATCCTATAATGAGGGGCAGTAGCAGCCGGTGGAATTTTACATAAGTTGAGCAAAAGTTAGTAAGGTGAAGACACTGAATGGTAACTTACTTAATAGATCCTGGAAAACTAGCAAGTTTATTTATTTTATTTTTTAATGTTGTAAATTGCTGTTATTTCTCCTACCTCTATCACCTCCAAATCATGTAAGGCCCCAGTCTTTCATTTCCTAACCCTGTCCCCTCAAATTGCTACTCCTTCCCAGGCAACTGAGCAAGGGTAAGACTTCAGGCTGGACTCATTTCTGCCTCTTCCTCCCCCAGCCTAGAGACAGGAAGGCATGGTGACAGAGAAGCAGATGGATGGCAAAAGAGCCTAAGAAGATCAAGAAAAGAAGCACCACTCTAGGGTGAGCATTGTTTCTTCAGACTCAGTCCCTACATGTGGGAGAGGTGAAGCCATGACTGGCCAGACCTATCATACCTAGCAGAGCCACAACCCTTTCTGGAGTAGCCCAATTAAAGTTGTGGATTTTCAGCAAGGCTGTAGCTGGTGTTTTATAGCTGTGGATAGGTTCCTAGCTCTGATTCTCCATCAACCTGGCATCCATAGGTGGGAAGGAGAAGCAGTCCCTGCCTACCCTGAAGTATCATAGGCTGTCCCAGGAGAACAGTCAGCCTGAAGCAAGGGCAACCAGGACCTAAGAGTGGCTGACACACACACAAATCATAGATGCTCTTGTTGGGTGTTATTCCCTGAAAGAGGAAATCTAAATTGCAGAGCAGATCTGGGGATTCAGTACCTACTGTCCAGGAGGTTGAAAATGGGCCTGTGGATAAGAGGTGGGAGGTAGTATGGTCAAGGGCATTACTACATTGGGGATGAGAAAGGTAAGTGAGATGTAGGTGGCTGTCCTCACAGGGAGTCCCCACACCCCCTGCTGGACACTCCATAGGATCTAGGGAAACCTGAAATAAGTGAAGGGGCTAGGTCCCTTGTTATGAGGGAAGGGGGAAAGGCCTGATGACTTCCTCTGGAAAGTCCACCCGCCACTCTTGTGGGTCCTGGAGGCAACAGAGGGTTCTCAGAAGAGTTAGTGGGTATAGTGCATTGCCTCTGTTCTCCCATGGATCAGCATGCTGGGACCATGTTGATTTCAGGGTCCTCTATCAGGAACTTGATGCTGAAATCCCTTCCTGGATGGTTGTAGTGCTGGCCATGGAGCATGAAGGGGCTCAGGTCCTTGGCAAAAGCTGTGTGTGCCTTGGGTCTGCCATTGCTGGCACAGGGCAGTATTCTGAAGGCACAGCACTTCTCTGGTATGAGGCTCATGCCCACCACTCAGGCCCTTAACCTAGGGCTTCACATGGTCTTTGGGCACTGTAAGGAAGCAGGGGTTAGAGGGAAGGTTGTGGTGGATAGAGTCCTTCCAGCCCTCATAGTTGTCCCCGATGAAGGGGAATACCACCAGACCTGATGGATGATCTGGGCCGGCTTCCGCCTGTGGATGGAAGTATGCGGCCTGAATTATCAAGGCAATCACAGCCAATGAGGTGTATGTAGGAGGTTTATCAGACCTCAGGTTATCTCTTCTTCCTCCTCTTGGTGGGCTTTGAGGGAAACTATTTGGGGGGGGGGGGCTCAGGAGAGGTTGTAAGACCCCAAGCAAGGGAGGCAGTCCTGGGCTGGGGCCTGGCCTACGAGAGGGCTCAGGGCAGTCAGACTGCATGTGTGGATGCTGGGTCCTAGCCTGAGGCCATACTATCATGAAGGTTTTAAAGAGCAGGGTGAGGGTTGGGATGTAGCTCAGTAGTAGACTAGCATGGGTGAGATCTTGCATTCATTAGCCAGTGCTACAAAAACATATAATAAAAATAAACAAAGCTCAGAGTGGGTATGGAGAAGGGTGATGGTAGAGACACTTAAGACCTCAGGAGTGTGGGAAGGAACCCAATGTTGGGAATAAACAGGACAGAGAGACAGGCAAGAGGGTGCAAGAAGGGCTACTACACAAGATGAACCCAGGAAGCTGTCCTGCCTCAGAGGAAAAAAAGGGCTGTTCAAGGCAGGTTCCCTCAGGGCTCGCTCACTCCTTGCCACCAAACTGGCTCTGGCTACTGTTCCAGAAGTTCTATTCCAGCAGTAGCCCTCCTGACCCCCCCCAGAAGATTCTTCCCCACTCCTTTGCTTTTCTTGGCCTTCCAGAGCTGCTAGTATCTTAGAAAGAGCTTTTTTTAGGGGAGTAGTGGAGTCCAGAGCTGAGAGGGGAGAGAATGTTCTGGACAGAGCTGGGGAGCAACTCAGGCCCAAACCTGACAGGCACTGGACTCACCGTCACTTTGCACTTTTGTATCACATAGTAATGTCACTGTCCTTAGTCACAGGCGATGGCGGGGAGGGGGCAAGAAAAGCAAAGGACGGAACGGTCTTCCAGGTAGGGACTAGCGAGGGCTGCAAAGAAAGCATCATGTGAATGTGTGGTATGTCTGTAGGACTGTAACTTGAGAGCATCTTGATCATGACTCGTGGATGGTCCTGATACTTCAGATTCCTCCACTGAAATCTTTCAGATAGCTGAAATGCCAATTTAAATTATTATTTTAAAATGATTATTTGGTAATATGTATAATCTCTCTTTAATTTACCTGCTTTGAAAATTCTAATTAATTTGCTTTGACAGGAGAGTCCTTTTCTACCTTAACATGAACCGATAATGTCAATGTACAACAATGATAGTGATGACCCTGAATATGGTGGAGAAAAATGGGTTCTGAATAGCCAAGCATGCTACCAATGCACACACATCATCCAATGTTGCGGTGTTAAAGCATGCACCATGCACCTTCTGAGTCAGTCTTTTGGGTAAAAATAGTAAGTTGGACAAAGGGATTTGGGGAACAGGGAAGATCAGCAGTTCCAGACCAACGGCAAATGTAATGATGACACCAAGGTGACTGTTAAGGGGAACCAATGACAGTGATGGGTGAGAAAGCAAAAGCATAAACAATGGGGTCATGTTGGAGGTTAAGACACAGACACGGTCACGACCAAGAGTCTTTCCTAGAGGTCCAAATGACCATGCGACTGACATGCACTTACCTTTCTGCCCACTCATTTCATACCTAAGAATTTAGTTGAAGAAAATCACCAGAGAGGTAAACAATGATTTATGCACAAGGCCACTTAAAAACTATAAACCTACCTGCCAACAAGTGGGAGAAAGCTAAATAATTGTGTTTTTTCACAAAGATCTAGCTTTGGAGAAACAAAAGAAGAAACATAAGGATATAGGAAGCTAACTTTATACAATGTGAGGTATGTTTTTTTGCAAAAAGTGCATTATACAAAAGAACACAATTCAGTTTTAAAAACTATTATAAGCTTCTAAAGAAAAATGCAAAGGAAATACCCATTCACATTTTACATACACTTTATGATAGGACCCCAGTGTTGCACTAGGAATAAGGTATCACTTTCTATTCATATTTATGGTATCCTGATTCCTTATGACACTTAACATTAACCTCTTCTAAGTCATTCTTTTAAACTTTTTTTCCCCATAAGAGATTACTGGGAAGCACAAAACAGCCTCTGAATTTTACGAACATAGAGGAGCCATCACACTGTTAAAAAAACAAAACAAGGGGTTGGGGATTTAGCTCAGCGGTAGAGCGCTTGCCTAGCAAGTGCAAGGCCTGGGTTTGGTCCTCAGCTCCAAATAAACAAAACAAAACAAAAAAACAAAACAAAACAAAAACCCACCACAAAACCAATGAACAAAATTCAAAAGCATTGGAAATGCTTCAGGACAAAACCAAAAACATAACTTCAACAACGATGAAGGGGGATAGTGGGGAAGGAGTAATGTGTGGGCCGAAAGAAACAAGGGAACTGACAGGTAACTGTAGGCCTGTGCTTTACTAGATTCGAATCGTGCAATTGCTAAAAGGATTAAATGCTAGCCAAGAAGATGTGAATTTGGTGAATTAAGGATATTTGCTGCGATTGAGGAATTCTTGTTTTCCCAGAATTTAATAGTTGCATTGTAGTCACACCTTTAGAGTCTGTACTTTTGGGGAACACCAAAAACAAGACACAAACAACATGAAACAATCTCACATCAAATCGTCCCCAACAGAGCTGTATTTGGGTGGGGTGTGCTTGAAGCAAGCTGAACTCTTGCACTGCTGGAAAAAGTGGTTTTGGGTACAAGAATTAATTCTACTACTTTCTTAATTTCTATCTTTAAATTGGCCTACAATAAAGAGTTCAAATGACCTATAAAGGCAGCATTCCCCTTAATGCTGTACAGGCAGCCTGTGTGTCTACATGTTACAAACATTGTGGTTCTGTCCTGGAAGGTGACGGATAGTGAGAATTTACTCACATGTACGATATCCACTGCTTCCAGGAACTGAGAAATGCCTACAACCAGTTTTGAGACTTTGACCCTGCTGTGAGGACCTCAGGCCAGTCACCTGATATTCTACTCTACTGAAGCTAAACACTTGTTTTCTTAGCATGAGATGAATATACAAGTAACATTATAATACACAATTTCAGGAGTCATGGCCTTCCTCCAAAAGAAGCTTTTTTTTTTTTTTTTTTGGTGGTGGTGGGCAATAATTATTCCTGGGGAATGTCTTCCTGGGCAGATGACTTTCATTACATGGCTCTTAACTGCTGCACAAGGTTTGTCAGACTTTTCTTCACTACAATAGATCCTACAGATTGCACCAGACATTCACTATATGCCCAGTTCTCAAAGAAAGATAAAGCTGGTGGTACATGTCTTGCCCTCTAATGACAGATCAGGAGGAAAAGTAGATACACACAGGATGGGACAGAACTGCCAGCATGGTAACAAGGTGGCTGTACACAAGGTAATGTCACTGCAGCTCACAGAGCAGGCCAGGGATATATAGAAGAGGACTTACTTCCCTCAAGGAGCTGTGCTTTCCATGGGGTCGTGCCTGGAGTGGAGCTTTCAAGGTGGCCCTGCCTCTAGCCAGAGGGCAGACACACGATGAGTGAGAGGACAGTGCTCAGTTGTCTTTCAAAGGGCAATCTACACATGGCTCAGGAGCTCCACTTACCTCTGGACTGGCAGTCCCCAAGGAGAACACAAGGAATTCGTGAAGGTGGACCTCTAGCTGGTTCCCTAACTAAAGCAGGACTGTTGTGTAGTTATCCTGCCAGGCCTTTCCAGGTTGTTCCTCATTATTCAAGCAACTATACAAAGATTCTTTTGTATTTGCTGCTGTCTCCAAGGGTCCTTGTTTATTCAGCCCCTCAGAACTATTCATCCTTGGATTCTTTCTTATAGCCTTCCTATCAGCTGTTAGTCTGAGGAAGCCCTGCTTGCAGTCTGAGGAGAGGATCTAGCTTAGTTCCTGACTCAAAACAGGTACTGAGCAGTCTGCAGTCTGAATAAAACCCAGGAGGAAAACAGAGATGTAGGGAGTTGGCTTATATAGAAGCAGCATGGAGGACCATGAGTGAGTGAAGCTGCACATGAAAGGTACCATGGGGGAGGGACCCGGTGCTCAGTGCCAGTGTGTACAGAGGGGTAGGAGATCAACGGACCTGCCAGCGTCAGTCAGGGAGTGCTAACCCGCGGGTGAGCAAGGACAGTTGGAAGGATAGCACCACCACAGGAAGCGAGGGAGGTAGGGAGGCAGGAGGCTGAAATCTGCAGAGTGATGGCACTAAAGATCCACCACGGTGACACCAGAAAGATGCCACTGTGTCTGGCTCATGGGGAGGGGTGCTACTTTCTTTTGTGATGGCAAGAGATGGGGAGGTAAACAAGACCACATACCAAGTACAAACTGTTTTCTCATGAAGTTGGCACTGCTGAGGAAAAAAGATACTTGAGGGGTTGGAATGAAGGTTAAGATTTGAGTTTTGCTTTGTTGATGGAAGACAATTTGAGCACAGTTTATAGGTACAGAGGAAGAATGGGGAATTCCAGTATGAGTATGGGAGGGCTAGCCTAAGTTAGGCTGACATAACAGGTTGTCTCCAGCAGCTCACCTCATGCTATGCATAGCCATATGGTACAGCCACCTCAGCTAAATAGCTTAACAGCTAGATAGACTCTCCCCAGGGTTCTGAAGAAGTGTTGGGCAACTTTACAGAAATCCAGAAGCAAAGGCATGCCAGACAGGGACTGTACAGAGGGCACGGTCTGCTTTGGAAAGGCAGCAGGATGCCTGGGGAGTCTTAGACAAAGGTGTCAGTAGAAGTTAATGGTAGAGGCTGCAGGGGGAGGACTGAGCACAAGGACTGAGTATCACTATTACCAAAGGTCCAGCTTGAAGCTCAGTGAGTCTCTCTCAACTAGGACAAAAACAAACAAACAAACAAACAAACAAACAAAGAAAACAACCACTGAAGAGTTGATACAGCACAGCCCTTGTCTCACTGGCTAGCCTCCCCTGCTATGTTTTTGCCCACTGCCATCCTAATACTCAGCCACGGGTCAAAACTCCACTGAGCTGTGCACCCTTGCTCTAGGCCTCTTCTTCTGTGAGCCTGGCTCCCGTCCTTCCTCCACATGCCCACTGTGACTATGCACCTACAACTGGAGTGCAGAACTGCTATTCTGGTTCCAAGTGAGTGACCACGGGCAGTTTTATGATTAGAAGCCTGAGTCCTGGCTGATGTCTAAACTGCAAGTTCTAGGGGTGCTGAGGATCAGGCATTACTGAAAATAAATGCTCAGAACTTTCTGATGAACATGGACCCAGTGGGGAATATCTGAGCCTTTCACATAGCAGAGGTTCCCATGTCAAAGTGGGAGTATGTCACACATCCTCCTGTTCAAGTTACTCTGAATTAAGAAGCACCTTGAGTTTCCTAACCCCAAATCCTCTGCTGGAACAGCTCAAAGACAGCTACAGCACATGGAGCAAACTGTGAGGCTGGCCATGAGAGCTTGCCCTCCTGTCAGACCCAGGCACACCCATCTCCTCCTGCCTTGCACAGCTCCCTCAGAAACAGCTCTCCAGTATGGCTGTCTGGGTGCACCATGGAAGAAGCATACTTCTTCTGTCCCTACCCCACTGAAACCACATCGTTCACCTAAGTGTCGCTCCCTCTCTTTTCTTGCCTGTTTCTGACTCAGGCCTTTCCCAAAGCCTCTCTCAAGTTTCTCCCTCCCATGAATGCGGTGGTGTTTGGTATCTATGTTACTCTCTGGACATTTAAAAATATACTATCTTGGTGTTCCTTTTGTACTTTTACCCACCATTCAAATGGCATTTTAAGGCAGTGAATATAGGTCCCCTAAAAGAGTGGCATGGGTACCTTTCATACTTTAACTCCTACTTAGCACAAGAATAAAGTTTTAGTTGTCAGGATACAAAGTAAAAACAAAGCCAATCATGTCTCTCACTACAGAATGGATCAATGTCAGATAACGATGATCATCCTGGGCAGTGGCATGGCTCTCTGCACTTGAGTGAAGGCAAGAAAGGTGCAGTCTATATTTTAAAATAGTGTAAAATCTTGTGATTTGTGATTTTTAGATAAATCTGTACAACTGTTAACATTGCTTTGTTAAAATAAGGTCAGCTGATCCAGTCTTACCTTGAAGTTGCTATGAAGAGTAATAAACAAGAGAGCAAATAAACTTTTAAAAAGTTTCTTTGAAAGTGATAATACTACACTACTGATTCAAAATTTAAACACATTTCAATCGGTTATTTTTTAAAAATTTAAAATGGTATTTTATGGAGCTCAAAGAAAAATTCCCAACCCTTCCACATGGGGAACATTATAGGACTAACAAAGTGAAGCTCTTGCCTGTGGCCTTTTCATCAGGGACAGCACACACACTGCAATCATTTCTTCTACGTCTCCTGGGAGGGAAGGGCCATCAGGACCCTTTGGTCTTAGAAGCCTAATATCTAAAATTAACCAACCTAAGCAATACTTTCCACTGCTACCATATAGAATTACACTGTTTACTGAAGCAAAACCATTCAAAACTGAAAGAAACAGTGATCATTCAGAAATCAGGTGGTTTGGCCATAAATCTGACTTAAGGCAACTATGTCTGAGATCCTTCCTGTAAAACAAAGTTTAGATTTATAATGTTTTAAAATCTCCTTTAACCTAGAAAGCAGATATATTTTTCCACCAAATTCCATATATATATATATATATATATATATATATATATATATATATATATATATGTATATAAATATATAGCTTAATAAGCATTCATATAACACTTTCTAACTTGAGTTAGTATGTGTAAACTTTTAGCCTAACTTAGGTTTACACTAACAAATTAATTTATAATTGGCTTTTATAGTCTGTCCATATTGAGGCTTCCTATCTCCCAGGCTGCTTTGGAAATGAAATGATGAGCCAGTTACAAGCAAACCCCAGTGTTCTATGGCTGAAGCACAGCATTAATACTTAAATACGATGATGATATAATTTAAAAGTCATGTTGGTCAGTGATTCACAGAATTTAACCAATCAATTTAAGTTTCCTTTCCTTTTAAGCAGAAACAGTCTCTTTTTGTGTGTGATCGTTTTGGTTTTGCTTTTACTAGGAAGAACTTGTAATTACAACTTGGCTAAAATTAAAAAAAAAAAAAAAACAACAAAAACAACAAAAAAAACCCCTTATGATATTTTTCATCTTTACATGCTCAGAACCTCTCCTTTCTTACCAGTTTCGAGCCACATTTGGAGAACTAGTCCAGCGCTGCTTTATTTTAATGAAACGGCAGATTAGACAGACAACAGCATTTACCTTTAAAGTTTTTCCAAATTCTAATTTTTGGCAGCTGAATACGGTACTTCTGAGCTGCATAACTTTTGAAACCTAGCTGGAGCACAGCACCACACACAGAGAGGCAGGGCACACACAACAGCGTCCACACTCATCTCAGCCTGTGCGCCTCTTCTTCACAAGTGCTCCAGAACTCACCACTCACAGCCGCGTGCCTGCCGCAGCAGCACTACCATACACAGGGTGGCAGCACTGAGCGGAGCAGAGCCAACAGCAAGCACCCTGGATGCCAATGGGAACACACCAGTGTCTGAATCCTGATCAGGAAAGAAGTTGGTAGACACACGGGCATTTTGGTTTTAATTAACAAGTCCTTTTAATTCTGGCACAGGAATCGTGGACTGCAGAAAGGCTATTATGAGTCAGCCTCAGAACGGGATCCGTTATAGACTTTTAAACTGTTTTCTCCTATTCTTGCTGTAACCAATAAAGGGTGAATTGAGTATAACTTCATTCAAGTATGACCCTGGGCCAATGTGGAGCAGAGCAGTTATATCTGTAGTGCCTACTTTGAGATAACCTGAACTATGGTTAAAGGTACTTCAGAATAGAACAGCATGCTGTGAGAACAAGGGCATGCTTAAGAAATAAAAGTTTAATAAGACTGAATTAAGTTATAATATTCACAAAGAGGGCTTTTGAGGAAAACATTCAGAATAGTACTTCTAAAAACGACTGAAGTAGTGCTGTCTTAGTCAACACATAATAATTAAAGCTCCCAAACAAAGCAGACACGCAGCTAAATTCTAGGCTATCTGTGAGCACTTTTCTTAAAAAAAAAACAACAATTAATATATTAAAGATACTAAGATCTTTAATGTAATTTTGGCCATTTAAAATGTTTATTAACTGTCAAAGGACAAATGCTTAAGACCTTTTGCAGACTGCCAGACTTTATTTTATTTTGACAATTACTTTGTTTACAAACTTCTGGGACTTAAAAACAGATTCAGAAACAAAAACAATTCTTTCGGTTAAAATTCCATTTATTTCAACAGTAAGTCAATTTATTCACATAAATATTTAAATCTCTCTTTTTTCCCCAATTAAATTTATTATTTGATGGTTCATTTTCATCTAAATTTGGGTAAAACAATTATGATAGTACATCTTTACATACAGCCATTTAAAATATGATGCATGGCACATTTCTTTTGAGGAGTGTCTTACACCTTATTTTAGAAGTCTGAAAGAAATCTAGGAAGCTGACACACGCACTGTCCACAGAGCAGAATGAAACTGATTCTCTGTGAGACGTCAGTCCTGAGGATGCACAGGCTTTGTTAAGGGAAAGCAGAGCTTACAGTGTCACGGAGCCCTACAGATGTACAATGTGCTCACCCAGACTTCCACTCTCTGAAAACCTCTAACTCTTCCGAGCAAAGGGCTGCTTCCTCCACTCCTGGTGTAACTACTACTGTACCGTCTGTCCAGCTCTACCTTAATGCCGAGATCATATGCCTTTCCAACAGTTTCCAGATGAAATACTAATATTAGAAGGGAAACACAACTAAGATAGAACTTTACTCAATTAAACTACCTCAGACAATAACAAATTACCAAAACACAGGAGAACCATTTTCTAACATTTACTTAACAATTTTAAATGTACTAGGAGAGCAAATTTATAGCTGAGGCTGAGCTTGCAATCCAGTATACTGGATATATCAGTGCTTAGTTTAAGGATATGATAGGTCTTAATCATCACATGTGGAGTTATACAAGCTTTCCATATACTTATAAAAATTACAATAAGTTTCATGTCAAAGTAATAGAGATAATTTCCCTTCTCCAGAATGGAACATTCACAGAAATGGTATTTAGAAAATGTAAAAGGCAACCTAAGAAAGGGAATGTTCTCTTATATAAATGCTATTTTACTTCATTGCCTTAAGATGGTACAACAGAATCTTATAGTAACTCCTTTGGGCATGATGAGAACTAAGTTGGGCTCTGTAATTACAGCATTAAGACAATACAAGAAAATAAAACTAATTTACTGAGAAAACCTATCAGACTAAAATTCAATTGGTGCTGTTTTGAACCTGCAAAGTTAAACAACCTTAAGTTTCCAACCTTGGTTTCTGAAAATTCTCTTCATCCAGAACAATCAACTGATGGATCTTCAGAAAAACAGAATCGACAGTAACACATTCTGATCCCTCCTTTCGGACAAAAGATTATAGTCCTCTTTCAAAAACTGATTTTCAGTTTCCAAAAAAATGTATCTTAAAGATTCTAATGCCCACTGATCAGACACTAGATGTTTTTTATGATGTCAGGTGATAGTTCTTTAATTGTTACATTTACTCTGAGAATAGTCTCATACTCAGAAACTGCAACATAGAAAACCATAAACAACCTACATGCAATACACCAACACTGGTATGGGACAATAATTTAAATCTTAACAACAGAAAAGCTTAAAATGAGACTCTCATTCAAAAAAGGTATATTTGAAGACTCTGAAATGCACTACCACCCGCTGCAGGGAAGGACTCCTGCACTCCCTGGGAAAGGCTGCAAAACTAAAGGTATATTCTACTCCAGATATCACAAAAGAGCAGGTTCAATTCTCCTTCAGAAAACCAACTGCTAATTAGTAAATGAGAAAGAGAAATATCTTTAATAAGCAGCATATACCTTAGAATATCCTGAAAATTAAGTCTTCTTGGTGAAATACTCTTATCTATACCTTATAAAGCTTTTAAAGTATTATTAAGACTGTAAGAAATTATTCAAATTGCCCTGAAAAATCCACAGAACAAAACTATTCTTAGAATGGGGCTTTGAAATTTATTTTACTATCCTACAAAAGAAGTTTTAAGCTTTCTAATAAACAATAAGAAAGGCGATTTTCAGCAACTCCTCGGGCTCTCAGACTGTTTCACATACTACATATTTAAATACTCCCTAAAATCTCTTTTTAAAAACATCAGAAAATGACTTTCTCTTTTCCTTCTGTTAAAAAAAGAATTTCAAATCATCACTACAAATCATTCTTAGAATTTAGTTTAATCAAAATCTAAAGAAAGAAGGACCAGAGGCTCTGGAGGTCTAATTTTAAAAGGTGGTTACAAATCCAGCAAGTTACACTAAAAATATTCTCTGATAAAATTCCCCAAATTAACACTCAGATATCCTTTTTTGTAAACTTGTGATTTTTGCTTTATAGTTGATTATTCTTTATTTATGTAAGTTGAATTTTAAATTTATCATAATTACTATTTTATTATGAAATTCTTATTTCTCTGGTCTCTCATCATTATTTTTGGACATTTTAGTTACATTGATGTTGTGGTACACTTCCATTGTTCAAAAGTCTTATATTCAAAAAGCATTAAAACTACATTTTTGTTCTCTAATATCCTCACATTTTTAGATTTTCTATGATTTTAAATTAGGAAAAAGTTCCACTTAAAAACAAGGCAAAGGAATACTTTTGGCAAACTGTTTTTCCTATCAACCTCGGATATAAGTGCAGAAGTTCACTCACTCTACACATGCACATACATTTCATAGGTAGTCATCTCAAATTCCCAACACATACTTCGGTTAGTTTTAATACCAGGATACTGTAGTAACTCTGTTTACAAGACATGCAGGGACTTTTAAACACTAATAATTTTAATGCAATATCACACTACTTCATTTTTAAAAATGAGATATTATTTGTTTTATAACTTTTTTGTACTTTGATATGCATTTTAAAAAAGCAAAATTCTTACTAATAACAAACACAATACATACACAAAATCAGAACACAAAAATATCCTGATAGTCAGCCTCACCATGTCCTGGTCAGCTCTCCCCTACAAGGAGGACAGACAGACAGGACACACTAGGCAGAATGCAAACCTCAGGAAGATAGGCCAATAAACTGAAAAGTAAAAATCAAACTATGCCTCTGTAATAATTTCTATTAGGCTTTTATACAGATGTATTTCTTATATGTCAAATGTTAACAATTACATACCAACCTTTCATGAAAATTTATAACCTAGAAATACTCATTTATTTTCTCAAATTAAACCTAAAATTAAATTTTCAAATGAGATATAAAAGCTGCCTTGAAGGAAAGGAAAAGCAGTAATAGTAGGTTTCGGATTTAAGAGTTTCAAAAAAGTTAGCAATGATAGGATTACAAAAAAGGCGACAATCAATCACTTCTGGTGTCTTTGTGTTGGAATGGAAAAGAACTCTTCTGCCTGAGTTCTGAATCACAGTGACCACGGACCCTGCCCTTACATTGAACTTGTTTGTAAACACTTTTCTAAGGCTACCTAAACACTTACTAACAGCTTAAATATGCTGCTGCCTACATTAATTCCTGTTAAAATTAAAGAAATAAAGGTATACCTTTGTTTCCAAGCAATGACTGACATGCTTTCAACGTACTCAGTGTTTCAGGAAAAAAATGTTTATCAGGTTCTTAAAATATTTTGAGTGACGGCTCAAGCACGAGTTTCCCTCCCTTTCACCCTGAGCAGATCCACTTGCTTAGCTTCTCCTCAACAGACACACTTTCCTTCTTCTGAAACTCTCTCCTCATGTGTAACAGGTTAATTTTTTCCATGTTAAATTCCCAAGGAATAAAATAACAAATAATAATATTAAAACATTTCTAGAAGGATGAACATTTTGATTACACAACTTGAGAAAAATGATTATTTTAGCAAACTTCAAAGACAGCCATGGACATAGGTTTTAGTTGTCTGTCTTTTAAAATCCCAGTTACAACAGGAACAGAACATTTAATTTAGAAAACAATAATTTAATCCTTAGGTAAATTTCCAGAATATCTTATGAAAACGTATTTAATAACAATAAAGATTATGATAATAATGAAGAAAATTCCCATATTTGACTGATAATAAAACATAAACAGCATTCTTAAAATTTCCAACTTCATTGATAAAAGCAAATTCACTACTTTAGCTATAAAATGTCTGTTTATTGAAATATTTTGATTATAATAAATACACAGATATGGAGTTTTATCAGTATTAGCCCACACTCACTAAATCATCCACCACAGCAGAAAAATCCTTTTCAGAATTTTGAACAGCAACACTGGGCATCTAAGTCTCAGATAGGAATCTAAATCGGTGAGATTTCTTTGACTTTAAGTGAAGTGAGAATGTGGAGCAGGAGATATCCTTAGATGATTTCTGTAAATTGGTATAATTTAATAGGACTTCCAGACAAAGGAAGCTCAACAGGTAAGATTTCCAAGACATCAAAACACCTTGCTGCAACCAATTCAAACCAGCTACTGTAGCACTCCCTATCTAAAGAAGACTCGAGGAGTTACAGTTTGAAGTTGGGCATTCTAAGTACATTTTCTAATTTAGAAAAGTAGCTGGTGTACAAAGCCCAAACATAAAAGTTTATGTCACCCTATATGAGAAAGAATAACCTTTAATAGGAGAACTTCTGTTGAGGCTGACAATAAAGAATGGAATCCTATTTTTAAGTGCCCAAACAACTTAAATGGATCAATGAGCTAACAACTAATCTCAAAACTTGCCTTGACTTTGACTGACACAGAATTTATTGGTATTAGTATTTGGTTTGTCAAAGTGGCAACTGTTCAGTATCCAAGTCTCATGTATTTTAAGCACAAAGCATAATCCTGACTACTTGTAGTCAAAGTAACTATCTTAAGCCAAAAACACAATGAAAATGCAAAATAAACTTCAGAGGTTTTTTAAGTAATGATGGAATTCTGAAACCTTTGGACAGAAGATTATGGTGGAGAGAGGTTATCTTCTTCATTGGTTCTTTAATCTCTTTCCAACTCATTGTGATTTAATAGTGATCTGTGACACTGTGTTTTCTTTAGTGACTTCTTAGAAAGCTGTAGTTGTTTCCAAAGTGGGAAACTACAGGATGATGTGCTCACAGGACACTGATAGTGTTCTCATGGAGGCGTTTACAGAAAGGTGCCGAGAAAGGCTCAGTTAGAAACAGGAACTAACACACAATGGACTTTAAAATAATTTTTATACAGTATGGCAAAATAGAACATTGCCTAAGAAGCCTAAAATTCCGGTTCTAACTCTGATTCATTTCTACAAATTGTAAGGACAAAGCAAAATAGAGATTTATTTCCTAAACTCCATCTGCCTCTGGAAACTGAATGTAAATTGTTTCCATTCCAGATTAATCTTAATCTCAAATACAGTACAGTTAACAATGTACACATACATTTTACCTTTTAAAAATACTGGGGACATCTAAGACACAAGAGCCCACAGTAGCTAACGATTAGTAAACATTTCCTGTTAAACACAAATCACTTCAGCCAAAAAAATGCAAATTGATAGGCTTCTGGATTTTCAAGCATTTTCATTTCCAAAGTGTAAAGTTACAACATATGCATAGGGTGAACTTTAAAAATGGATGTATATGTAAACTTTTCCATGGTCTTCATGGGAGCCACTCTCGACTCCCCAGAAATGCCTACTGCTTACAATGTTAAGGAATCTTCACCTCTTTGCCTGTAATTTTCAACCAGAAGTCCTCAATGTACCTGAAGCCAAACTGAATATTAGGTATTTTACAAAATGGCTGTAAACCCCCATTATGGGCATATATGGCTCTTTGATCTCACTGCACAGAATTCATAACTGTTCAATAATGCTATACCATTACACCACACACCTTCAACTATTTCCATTTTTCCACAATTCCTTCCAAAATCAGCTTCCTGAGCAAAGCAATGTAACATGAAAAGTTTCTGGGAGGGCTTGTTACATAAAAGAACAGCGTGGATGAAAACTAAGCCACACACGTATCCATCTTCTACTGGGCTTGTTTACCCCTCCTCTCCCTCCATCACTCCTAAACGTGGGTGCACTTGAGTAATGGAAAGAGAAGGCTCTTCCATCACCGCACACTTCCAGCACCTCTGCTTTTGGTCCTCAGACAGTAAGTCTCCGTAGGTGATGAAAACCCTAAGAAAAGAGAAGCTGTCTCTTTAAAATGCCCTGCTCTGTCCCTGATCCCACGTGGAACCAACATCAGCAGCACTTTCCCACTAACATCAATGTGATGCAAGAGGCACCATCCTGTTATATACATAAAGCCAGAAAACCTCAGTTCAACATTCCTTAGTGAGGGCGAACAGGTGAAGCAAACGTGTCAGGAAGGGAGAAGCCAAACAACTCCCCACCCCTCCCCAGAAGGTTCGCCAGTCTCGCCCTCCAGTCTCTCTGGGCAACAGCACCTTTCTACCCCTCCTCTGGAGAGCCCAGTTTAAAGAAAGGAGGGAGCCACTAACAAAACCTGGGGCATAAATGCGACGAAAATGCAATCTAAAGCCGCAAAGGTTTATTCTTCCAATCACACACATTAACTCTATTAAGAAAATGGCATCACTTTTTTTCTACCAAAAAAGCAAGCCCCGCAAAGATCACTAAAAGGGAGTTATAAAATAGCAAATATAGTGTTTATCTTATCTCAGATCAGTCCACATTACCAATAAGTTTAGCAGTTTCTGCACTACCACCTCCCCCTCCCTCCCCCTGCTTCTCTTGCATTGGATTTTCACGTTTTCTCATTGTCGGTGGAGTTATAAAAGGCTTTTGCTCTTCGAAAGTTTTAAAAAATAAATAAATATTAACTCCTTGGTCCCTGTAAAGTCAAAATGGACTTCAGGGGAAAGGCGGTTCACACTTTTACCTTTAGCGAGAAAGGGGGGAGCATCCCGGATTTTTAGGGATTTTTTGCGATTTTTTAACAATTTTTATTTGGTTATATGCCTGAGTTCTCCCTCCATTTTGGTTGTTTATGATACTGACAACAAGCTGTCCCTGCTCCGTCCCGATCTCCTGCTTTCATTTAGCACCCCCTCCCCCTACGCCCCCGCCGCCACCCTGCTCGGTCCGGCGCCCCACGGACCCCGCACCCCGACTCGGCTATCCCACCTGGGCAGAGGGCAAAAAACAAATGCATTTCTCCAGAAAAGAAAAACCTCTTCGGAAAAGGGGGCAAAGTTACCCCAAGTCACTCCAGTGCCCCCCAAATATTGCCGACCGCGGGTCTCCGCCAGGCCCTTTGGGAAGCGACCTTCCCCCGGGATGTTTTGGTGGAAAATGCGGAGAGTTTCCTCTCAAAACCGAATTTATATTAATTTTTCCCTTATTTTTCGGGTCTCTAATGTCTTCCGCTCTCGCTGCTGCCGCTGCCGCTGTCACAATATTCACAGCACCAGAGAGGAGGAGGAGGAGGAGGAGGAAAACTTTTCAAACTTTCCAGACCCTGAATAAAAGGTTTTTTTTTTCCCACCGACCTCACCTTCGGGTCCCCAGCCGCGTCGCCCCCTGCCCTGTCAGCAGCGACCTCGGGAGTCCTCTTAGCCCCGCCGCAGGATTTTATTTGATTTTTTATTATTATTTTTCTCTCTGGGGTCCTGAGCAGGGGCTGGGAGTAGCACAAACTTTTCCTCCTCCTGCCGCCGCCGCGGCTCCTCTGCCCCCTCGGCTAGTCCCATAATTTAAATAACCCTGATATTCCTCCCGCTAAACGCCTCCCCGCCGTCCCGGACCCCGGGAGAACTCACCGCGGGGCTTTAACATCCTCCCTCCGGCCCGTCCGCCGCCTTTACACCGCCCGCGGAATTTCTAATAATTTTTTTCTCATATTTCGGGCTGGACGCGGCGGGCCTGGAAATTGTTTCCTTACGCCTCTTTCCAGCAGCCATTGTAGTGTATGCGCTGCCCCTGCAGCTCAACTTGCAGCTGCCGCCGCCGCCGCCGCCGCCGCCGCCGCTGCCGCCGACGTCGCGCCCACTGCCGCCTCCCCCCGCCCGCTCGGCCGCCGCCCCCGCCCCGCGCCCGCCCGCCGGCCCGCCCTGGCCTCCGCCCGCCGCGGTGCCCGCCCCCCTCACGCTCCTCCCGGGCCGGCCAGTCCGCGCGGCCGCCGCCGATTCCGGCGGGTCCATTGGTCGGCGCAGCTGCCAGTCAGGCCGAAGTGTTAAGAGCGAGGCTGCAGGGCGGGGGGCGCGGTGGGGCGGGACGAGGGCGGGGTCTCATGTCGCCCCACCCACTCCCCCTGCCTGGGCCCTCCTCCCGCTGCCCGGGGGCGGAGCCAACAATGCCCTCCCCCACCGCACAGTGTTCCTCGCGCTTGTCAATCCGGCAGCAGCGCGCGCGGATTGGACGGACTGAAACGGGGGGCGCGGGGGCAGCACGTTGGGGTGTGCGCTATTTAAGGTCCTGCTGCGTGAGCGACTGACGTGTTTGGAGCTGCCGCCGGCTCGGGTGCTGGCGGAGTGGCGACCGGTGGTGAGTGGTCTCCGGCCCCTCCCTCCCTCCACGGCAGACCTTGGACAACACTAGCCGGAGACGCCTACCCTAGTTCTCGGCGCCAGTTCGTCCGCGGCACGCCGTGCTGTCGCTGCTCGCGCTACGCGATTCGTCCGGCCCGGGCAGCGGAAGGTGACCCTAGGCAGGTCTGGGCACCCCGGATTGTGTCACTCCCCGCCCTGCCCTTCCCGGGTCCTCGCGGTCTGTTGCGCCCCCTTCCCCAGCCCCTGTGTCGTGTTCACCTGTGCCCGCTGTCCACTGTGGGATACTGCAGAGCGGCACCTGGGAAGGCGTTGCGGTCTGGGAGTCACATCCTTTGGGATTCTCCTCCGATCTCTCGGTTCCCGTTAGTGTGTACTTTGACTTTTTGTCCCTCTTCCTCTGCACCCAGGTTTACGGCGTGGTGTGTTTCTGCTTCCCGATTTAACCCTCAGACGCGGCTCTGAGCAGCCTAGGGGCCTGGACGTGTTCAGTAACTTGCCCTTCCCCCACCACGGATCAAAGCTACAAGGAGAGTGGGAATCGAACTCTTTGGGTAAGCCATTTGCCCTTTAGAGTAGATTTTAGGGATTTCAGATGTGTTGTAGGTTGGCAGCCTTCCCTCAAACCTTTGGTTTTCTTTTTGATGTCCTCTTGGAAGTAGTAGAGAGTTGTAACAGTTGTTCACTCCGACTCTTCAAAGAGTAAGCAGATAAGGCCTCTTTAGCAGGGCACTCCATCTTGCCATTCAGCCCCACTCCTCCATGTAAATTGCCATTTCCTCTTCCTGAACAGTTGACACAGGGATTCATACCAAGGAGGTGGCATTCGGAAATCCATGTTTAAAGTGAGTTGCATTGAGAATCCAGAATAAAAACACACACACACACACAAAAATAATGAAATGGGAATAGCTTGAAGCAGCAAATTTAATGACTGTATTGTGTAGGTATTTTTAAAGCATATCTGGCTGATGATAATGAAATAGAATAGAATTCTTTCATGATTAGGACACAGCTTGACTTCTGTTTGTATCTGATTGTTGGGGAGATGATAATGCCTGGTGTATGAACTATCAAGCAGAGTTCTGTGAAGACATGACAGGAGAGATATAAAAGAGAAGGTTGTAAGTGTTCTTAGTTCTGTTATTTCTGTTAGGAAGAGGCAATCCTGTAAAATCCTGTCTTCTGAGGAGGAGAAACTTCTAGACACAGTTGGACTCTGCACTGAGCTTCTGTTGGCTGGATGTTTTCAGTGAAGGTCATGAAATCAAATAATTATTTGGTGATTATTGAAAGTTAAAGGACTGCAGAATAAGCAGATCCATCTTTTAGCCTAGACATCCTGATCTTTCTCAGTATAGAAGGAACTGGACAGGGTGACCATTGACTAAGAAATGTTCACTTATCAGGAGTTCATGGGCTTGAATTAATTACTTTTTTGGAATATTTATTTTTTTTTTTAACATTTTTGTGACATTTCATACAAAAACTCTGACTTCTCTGAAAAGTGCCATGCATTTTTTTTTTCTTTTAATTCAGTGGAGTTCTGCCCATAATACTGTCTTACTTCTCTGGAATATACTTTGATTTTTAGTTAAGAGTATACTAGAACAAGATTTGGGCACATAAGCCAGATCAGCCTCTTATGCTTATTATAGGGATTTTTCAAAGATAAGTAGCTCATCAATGCCATATCAATATACTGAAACAAATAAAGACCATTCTGAAATAACTGTGACTATTGCTTTTTACACCCTGCTTCCTCCTTTGAAGAGAATCGTCACCAGTTTCACTTGAACTGGAGTTTGAAGAGCAGTTAGTTGTCTTGAACCATGACTGATAGACTTACTTCATGAAGTGTATTCCCTGACTTGGAATAACTAACTGGCTCTTAGTGAAATGGGCTATCTTTAACCAATAGACTTTTTGCAAAGCTATATTTTAAGACTTGGATTGGAAAATTACTGAACCACAGTAGCATTCCCTGACTTCCTTCAACCCAGGGAAGTGTTATTTAAGTAGAAGGTAGTGGTGGAATAAACTTTGAATTGCTTTTTCAACTGTGGCCTTTTAGAATGTTAACTAAGCAGTAACCGGCTTTTTGATAGATGTGGTGTGTTCCATTGTTTACTACACTTTTGAGAGTTAAGTTTTCTGTGCTTCTGGGGCTGATGACATTTTCTGGTCATTTCCTTCTGACCTGTTTTTCTCCCTTCTGCCTTCAGTGAGAAGACAAGATGCCTATGGTCACAAGGCGGCTGAGAGATCCTGACATAAACCCTTGCTTGTCGGTAGGGTGACTTGATTTTCATTGTCCTGAGTGCTAACATGGGAAAACCACTCTTAATTTTGTGGGCATCTGTTTTATACAGTTATTGAATAAACTATTATTCTGTGAAAAAGATATTCCTGGCCAGTGTATTTTATTTCACTCTAACATTTAAAAATGACCAAATGTAGCTAACAAAGACTCTTTTCTTCACCTTTGCTTAGTTGTGAAATAAGCAGTGTTTGGTTGTTATTGTAAAACTTGATAAGCATATGTAACGTTAAGGAACATCTTGAGTCTAAACATGATATAATACAGCAAATTTAAAACAATGGTTTTAATCACAGCAATTATTTAATCTCTTTGAGACAACCTGGCTGAGTCATGGGTTGACAGTACTATTAGCTTGTTTTAAGCTTAATGGTTCTCACCAAGGTATCTTTTAAACAATGTTGTGTTGAAATAATAAGCTTTTGTTGACATTAATTGAGTATAGCTTGTAACATTTTGTTGTGGCCTTGCCACTCCTGAGAAATACAATATAAGAATCATCATATTGTTGCCATTTGGAGCACTAATTCACCATCCTGTATGGCTTTTTCAAAAACACACGTTATACAGTTTATATCCGTTGGTCTGTATATTCTGTTTTCAACAGCTTTATTAAATAAGAAAGTATTGTTTAGATAAGGTATGTTTCTTAGATTTGTGAAGGAGATTCCCTGCCTGTTTGAAACTTTATTTTAACTTTTCACAGTCAAACCTTTCACTTTAAAGCTTGTTGTCCAAACTGCTTAGTTCAGACAGCTTAAATTTAATTACCAGTGGTACCTACCTCATTTTAAACTCATGGCCTTTTGTTGCTAACTTTCTTTTTGAAGTACATTAATGATAACTATTAAAATTGCATATGTAATAGTATGCTTGCATAATGGAGTGAACGATAGCCAAAAATGCACCTAGATGAATGCTGTTAATTTAGGTTTCCTTGATGTAGATCACTCACATGCATAATTTACTTGGAATCTCAAAACGAGCATTAAGATCAAACATCAAGTCAAAATGAGAATTGGGGAAAGCAGGGAGAACTGAACCAAGAGCTGGGAGACAGGTTCCTCTCTCTTGCTGTGGAGCAATGCTCAACATGGTATACCTTGCTTTAGCTTCTGGAACACATGACCACAATCAGTACTTTGGATCGAACTCTTGTGATCAGATACTTAGAAAACTAGCCCAGACTGGGGAAAAAAAGATGTCTTTTTAAGTTGAGTGATTTCTGGAATAGTTGGCTTTATTAGTTGGGTTTTATAAGTCTACCCACTAAAATGAACAAAAATCAACCATTTCACATCTGCTCAGAGGGGAAGCAGCTTCAGAAGCCTTTGTGTTTGGGTCTCTCATAGACCACATTCCACATTTTAAATGATGACTCTCTTACATATTTAAGGAATCTGATGCTTCTACCAGATGTATGGATGAAAATAACTATGACAGGGAAAGGTGTTCCAATTACTTCTTGAAGTACAAAAACTGCCGGCGATTCTGGGTAAGCTCCTCTTAGAACACTTCTTATAGAACTCTGTTCTTAGGCTCTTGACTGAAGCTGATATCAGTCAGTAACCCAAATTTAACCTTCAACCTTATCTTCTGTGTGGTATTTCAACTCTATGGGGTCCTTGAGAGATTTTTCATTCTATTCTAAGGGTAATGCTTAGGTTTTAATATGGATATGTCTTCCTAGGGAGGTATCTGTAGTCATAAAATAGCCTTGTTATAAATTTGTGTTTCCTGAAGAGGAAGAGAAAGTACAGTTTACCCTGACGTCATAGATCTCTTTAGACTTTGTTTCTGTCTTCTTTCCCACAGGCAATCACAGTTGTTACAATGTGATTAATACATTGATAATTCATTTCTCTTTCCCTGAGTACCATGTCCAGCTCCTTCCTTTTCCTTTTCTGATACTTAGTATCACTTAATCATGCATAGCTTTCTTAGTCAGACTGTCTGTACAGACTCTTGTCTGTATTTCATGGCATATTCCTGTCCCACTCCTGCTAATAATGTTTTCTGTGGGGATAATCACATCATGTCAGTGTAAATGTTAATAGATTGAAACATTTGAAGTTCCAGAAGTAGATTTTAGAATTTTCTTTTTGAAGAAACAATAGAAAATTACTGGCAAATTATTGCCATTTAATACATGACTGGTTTTGATGTGGTTTTTTTTTTTTTTTTTTTTTTTTTTTTTTTTTTCCTATACACAGAATTCTGTCATGGTCCAAAGAAGACAAAATGGAGTTCAGCCATCTATGCCTACAGCAGCAGAAAGAGATGAAATTTTGGGAGCAATGCAAAAGATGCCCTATTGAGTATTTGCATTAAAATTGTTTCTATAAATTAAAGCAGATGGATTTTTTTTTCTTTTTCTTTTTCTTTCTTTCTTTCTTTTTTTTTTTTTTTAAATCAGTGACTGTTGAAATCTTAAGACTTTGCTGGTTTCATCCCAGGCAGTTTTGAGTTGTGCAAGGTGAGACAGAATTCGGCTAGCCTTAGGTCTTTGGTGTTTGCTCTCAGTGCTGTGGCAAGAATGTTACTACCATGCTGTCCCTCAGAAGGACAGCAACGTGAGGAAGGACTGTAGGAATTGAGCTCTCCTGGGCCGAGAGCAGACTCCTAGGGCTCTTACCAAGGTAGTGTTTCTTAGAAAGGAAACTGTGATTGTGTTGAAGAATAGCCTGTGTTTAAAATGAGTGGAGAATGATGGGTGAGTGAGTTGTGGGTAGATGTGCAGTGGGCTGCAGACCTGGGGTTCTTCCCTGAAGTCCTCATCCTGCTGCATCCACCATCTTTAAGGTTAGTGCATTCACTAGGAGGCAAATGGGCACAAGAGCACTGCAAAGTAAATGGCATATACAAAACTGTTACTTCTTTTAAGGAAAGCTTGATTCTATGATTGAGGCTAAAATTCATGAATTTTTGTATCACCTAAAGTCATAGTACCAGTTCTTGGACCACAGTAATAGTCAAAAGAGAAATGGACTCTTGTAGAACTAGAGTTTCTAGTTTCCGATGACAGTACACACTGCATATGGGGTTTATTAGCTGAATCAGTGTCGGGGAGCTCAATTTCATGTAATGATAGGAAACAAAGGGAATGTTTGCTGTGTGACTAGATGGATGGTACAGGAGCTCTCCTTATTCTCACTGCTTTTTCATAGTTTGTTTTGTATTTAATAATAATGTGTTCTAGGAAGTCAAGGCAAACTGTTGTGTCCCTTTCCATCACCTGGTCCTGAATCAAGAGTATCCATGACTCTTCAATGAACTCTCCAACTGAAAACCCAGCTCAGAAGTGTTTAAACCAGATGACATTTTATTTATTTATTTTTTTATTTTTGAGACAAAGTCTTGTTATGCAGTCCAGCCTGGCCTGGAACTTGGTGGTCCTCACACCTCAGCCTCCTGAACACTGGGATAACATGTGAGCTACGACATCTGGCTTAACCTGATTGTTGGATGAGATTCTATTTGAATAAAAAATGGATTGAAAATATTTTGTGGCATAGAGCTGTGGGAGTGGCCAACCAATGTTTGGTTTAACTTGAGGCCCATACCAGGAGAGGGAGCCCATGTCCTACACTGCCTGGATGGCTAGGAACCAGAGACTAGATAGCCCAGAGACCTAGGATCTGTGCCTTGTCCAGTCATCATCAGAGAGGCAGAGACCTATAGCCACACACAAGGAGAGAAAATCTAGATTGGAGGTCTCCATCAGGTCTTTCCCCTAAGAGATTGGAGAACGCTGTAGAAGAGGGTAAGAGTTACAGAAATGGAGGACACTTGGAGAGCATGCCCACCAAATTAACTAAGCACATCTCACATGGGCTCACAGACACTGAAATGGCAAGCACAGGGCCAACTGGGTCTGCACCACGTCCTCTGCACATATGTTGTGACTATTAGTTTGGTGTTCTTGTGAGACTCCTAAAAGCAGATTGGGTATGTCTCTGGCTCTTTTGTCTGCTCTTGAGACTTTCTTCCTCCTATTGGGTTCCCTTGTCCATCCTCAATATGGGGGCTATCACCTTGTTGGAGGCCTGCTCTTTTTGTAGAGGAAGCAGGGGGAGCGTATCTGGAGGAGAGGAGGTTGGGGTGGGGAGATAGGAATGGTGGAAGGAGGGGCAAATGTGATTGCTATGTATTGTGAGAGAAGAACATTGTAGGTTGATTTTTGTGAAAGTGATGAATTCAGGTAGGATTTCAGAAGATTACCACATACTTGTATAAGCATTTCAGTACATGTAAGTGTAGCTGAAGTTTCCCTGTGTCCCATCTGGCCCATGGTCAGGAGGAATCTCTCTTACCTACCAGTCCTGCAGCCGCTTGGACCCAAGTAAACACACAGAGGATTATATTACCTAAAACTGCTCAGCCATTAGCTCAGGCTAACTATTGCCTAGCTCTTACACTTAAATTAATCCATAATTCTTGTTTATGTTTAACCACATGGCTTCACACCTTTTCTCATTTTTGCCTTCCCATCTTGCTTCCTCTGTCTGGCTGGTGACTCCTGACTCAGCATTCCTGTTCCCAGAATTCTCCTCTCTGCTTGTCCCTCCTATACTTCCTATCTGGCTACTGGACAATCAGCATTTTATTTATTAACTAATTAGAGCAACACATTCACACCACACCGAATGATATCCACAGCACTTTGTCTCTCACTTTTTTTTTTTTTAAAAAGGAAGGTTTTAACTTTAACATATATCAAGCAAGAATTACAGTTACAATATCTAGTCTATTTATATTTTGTAAAATTAAAGAAAATATCCATCCTATATTTGTGAGTCTAAGGTTTTATATCTATCTTATCTCTTATCATAACCAAAGAAAATTATAATTATTTCATCTTTACATCAAAGACCTCAGAAGGATATAGTATTACCCAAGTAAACAGGAAGTGCATTGTAAGCAGCTTCTAAAAATCTAGAATGACAGAGACAGCTGGCTGCCTGGACAGTCACCCAAAGTTCTGTAATGTTGGGGCATCCATCTTCAGTCCACAGGCCTATAGTTTTTCAGTTGCTTTGTGTGTGTGTCTGTGTCCTGTAGAATGTCTGGCAGTTTCTTTTGCAAAGCAGGAACCTGAAGGACCATCTTGTCTTGTAAAGTTCAGTGGTCACCTTCCTATGTGTAGATGTAAACAGCTTGATAAATAAGAAACACAGAACCGATTGCAGAGTTAAAAACCACGAGGTCAGAGCAAAAGCGGAAAACCTTACCCTTCACTGCTTCTGCAGTTCCTCCTCTCCGCAAGAGACCTACTTCTGTGCATCCTGTCTATTTAAAGACTTTCTGTTCTGTTTTCTCATTGGTTGTAAACCCAGCCACATGACCTCCTTGTCACTGCCTGTTTGTACAGACCTCCAAGTCGTCTATGGTTGGTATTGGGATTAAAGGCGTGTGTCTGCCATGCTGGCTGTGTCCTAGGTGCCAGACTTCATTACAGATGGTTCTGAGCCACCATGTGGTTGCTGAGAATTGAACTCAGGACCTTTGGAAGAGCAGTCAGTGCTCTTAACCTCTGAGTCATCTCTCCAGCCCCAAAATCAGCTTGAAGCTTTAATTGAACTGGGACTACAAGAAGACTAAGAGTATTAATTTTTTAGAGAAGAGCAGAAATAAACATTTAGAAAGATTTATGAAATTTTGTAGATGATATACCAATAGGCCATTTTACTCTTTTTTCCTGGGACAGATGATTTGTCCTTTTTCTTCAGTTGTCTCATTTGTCCAGTGTTCTTCAGATACCTTAGCCTTCATTCTCCTAAAAGACAAAAACAAAAACCCTTCCCCAAGACTAATTTTGGGGAGGTCCCCTTTTGGCAAGTTACATCTGATTAAATGAAAAGGCATGTATTAATGGTATAAGTGAGTTTAAACTGGATGGTCATGTTGGTTGATGAACTATATCACCTCCTCTAATTAAGAGGTCTCTCTTGTTCAAATCGAACCTTTATCAGTTTTGATGGTACCCACAGCTTATCTTCTCCTGCAGAAACAAAAGCAAAACCTCGTCCCCAACGTAACACATACCCTGGTTTCCATTCTGAGTTCAGCACATCCTTGAAGTATATAGGCTGATTTAATTCTGTTGTTTTTTTCTATTAACCAATGTCTCTCTGCAGCTGTTGTTCCTTTCTCATTAGCATTGAGAAAATTCAAAGTTAATAGAGCATTGTGCAGTCTATTTCTGGGGGTTTTTGTTACGCCTTTTTGTTTATTTATCATGTCCTTTAGAGTTTTGTTGGATCTTTCTATAACTGCTTGGCCTGTAGGATTATGTGGTATACCTGTAATATGCTTTATATTATAATAAGCAAAAAACTATTTCATTTTAATAGAGACATATGCTGGAGCATTGTCAGTTTTAATTTGCACAGGTATACCCATGATGGCCATAACTTCTAGCAAATGAGTGATTACAGAATCAGCTTTTTCAGAACTCAAAGCAGTTGCCCATTGAAATCCTGAATAAGTATTGATAGTATGGTGTACATATTTCAATTGTCCAAATTCTGCAAAGTGAAACACATCCATCTGCCAGATTTCATTCCTCTGAGTACCCTTTGGGTTACATCCTGCTGGCAATGGTGTCTGATTGTAGAAGGAACAAGTAGGACATTTCTTTACAATTTCCTTGGCTTGTTGCCAGGTTATGGAAAAATCCTTTTTTAAACCTTTACTATTGACATGATGTTTCTTATGAAATTCTGAGGCCTCCAGCACATTTCCTATCAATAATTTATCAATCTCATCATTACCTTGTGCTAGAGGGCCTGGCAGACCAGTATGGGATCGGATGTGAGTTATATATAAAGGATGATTCCTTTCCCTGATTGTATCTTGTAATTGAATAAATAGTGAAGTTAATTCTGAAGCATCAGGGATAAATTCTGCAGTCTCAATATGTAATTCCACTCTTTCAGCATACTGAGAGTCAGTAACTATATTGAGAGGTTCTGAAAAATCCATTAATACCAACAGAATAGCATACAATTCTGATTTTTGAACTGAATTATAAGGACTTTGAACCACTTTACTTAAATTTTCTGATTTGTAACCTGCCTTTCCTTGTTTGTTGGCATCTGTATAAAATGTCTGAACTCTAGATATGGGTTTTTCACGTACAATTCGAGGCAAGATCCAATCAGCTCTCTTTATAAGATCAATTCTATTGGTTTTAGGATATTTGCTGTTAATTTCTCCCAAGAAATTACTGCAAGCTCTTTGCCAAGGTTCACTTTCTGTCCATAATTTTTCAATGTCCTCTTTAGTTAAAGGTACAACAATTTCTGCTGGGTCTATTCCTGCTAATTGACGAAGTCTCAATTTTCCTTTCAAAATTAAGTCAGAGATTTTTTCCACGTAAGTTTTTAATTTTTTATTTGGCTTATTTGGTAAAAATATCCATTCCAATATAATATCTTCTCTCTGCATTAATATTCCTGTAGGAGAATGCCTAGAAGGTAAAATAACGAAAATGCAATCCAGCTTTGGATCAATACGATCTATCTGTCCTTCATGTACTTTTTTTTCTACCAAGGCCAATTCTTTCTCAGCTTCAGGTGATAATTCTCTTGGACTATTTAAGTCCTTGTCACCTTCTAAGGTTTTGAACAAATTATTCAGTTCATCATTTTTTACCCCAACAATAGTTCGTAGATGAGAAATGTCCACAAATAATCTTTGAAAGTCATTAAGAGTCTGTAGGCGATCTCTCCTAATTTGTACCTTTTGAGGTCTAATTTTTTATAGCTCTATTTTATATCCTAAATAATTAATAGAATCTCCTCTTTGTATCTTTTCAGGAGCAATTTGTAATTCCCAGCAAGGCAATATTTTCTTTACTTCTTCAAACATTCTTTCTAAAGTATCTGCATTTGAGTCAGCTAGTAAAATATCATCCATATAATGATAAATTATAGATTTAGGAAATTTTTTTACGTATCACTTCCAAGGGCTGTTGTACAAAATATTGTCACAGGGTTGGACTATTCAACATTCCCTGTGGGAGGACTCTCCATTGAAATCTTCTAACCTGGTTGAGAATTATTGTAAGTAGGCACCGTGAAAGCAAATCTTTCTCTGTCTTTTTCTTGTAGGGGTATTGAAAAGAAACAGTCTTTTAAATTGATAACTATGAGAGGCCATCCTTTAGGTAACAGAGTAGGCAAAGGAATTCCAGATTGTAGAGAGCCCATTGGCTGAATTACTTTGTTAATTGCTCTAAGGTGTCTGTTACCATTCTCCATTTACCAGATTTCTTTTTAATAACAAATACAGGAGAATTCCATGGGCTAGTAGATTCTTCAATATGCTGAGCATTTAACTGTTCTTCTACCAGCTCTTCTAAAGCCTGGAGTTTCTCTGTTGTTAAAGGCCATTGATGAACCCATACAGGCTTGTCTGTTAACCATTTTAAAGGTAGAGCTGTTGGTGCCTTTGGAAGATCATCAGTTTTTGTGCCCTGTTCTTGTATAATATGGATGACTGGTGACCACTCATTAGAATAATACCTTCTAATATTTCTCTCAGAAACGTGCTAGTTTATGATTTATTTCTGAGGTTGGAGGGATGTTAATCTGAGTATTCCATTGTTGTAACAGGTCTCGACCCCACAGGTTCATGGCTATGTTAGCCACATATGGTTTTAATCTGCCTCTCTGTCCTTCTGGACCTATACATTCGAGCCATCTTGCACTCTGGAACCGCAGAAGCAGTGAAGGGTAAGGTTTTCCGCTTTTGCTCTGACCTCGTGGTTTTTAACTCTGCAATCGGTTCTGTGTTTCTTATTTAACAAGCTGGTTACATCTACAATTGGCGCCCAACGTTTGTGGTACCTCGAATTCATGACAAAGCCTCTTGCCTGTGGCCTTGTGAGCCCTAGCTCAGGCCCAAGCTACACTGGGCCGGCTGTGGTGACACATGCCGGTAGGATTTACTAAAGAAGGCAGAGGCAGGAGGATCCCGAGTTGAGGCCAGCCTAGGAGAAGCTTTGGCGGGGGGGGGGGGGGGGGGGGCACAAACAGAGTGGTGGAACTATGGAGGCAGCAGCTGCTGCTTCAAGTTACCGGCTGCTTCTCATCGTGTTGGTGACTTTGGTGATGCTGCTACCTGGAACAAATAGTTTACTGCTGCTTGTTCAGAGAAGAACTGCCAGGACCAGTGTGTTACAAGAAAGCATCGGCAAAGGTCAGTTTGGAAAAGGTTGGCAAGAGAAATGCTGGGGAGAAATTGCTGTGAAGATTTTCTCTTCTAGGGAAGAATGTTCATGGTCCCGAGAGACAGACATTTATCAGACTGTGATTACTCCAAACCACAGAGGAGGCCCCCCCCCCCACAAAAAAAAAGGGAACCATGATCATGCCTAACAGTGACTTTGAAATCTTCAAAAGGATGATGGAACTCCACAATGATGATGCCACATACATGGACTATGGTAAAGCCATTAACACCATGGAAAGATTGATTCTGGACTACAAACTGCTCAGGACAATTTCGAGATGACTGGCTGAGATGATACAGCCTAACAGACTACCTGAACAAGGACTTGAAACAAGCCCTGCACTTTCTCACTATGCAGCGGTGGGACAAATGATACAGGACTTGACAATTAATTTTTCAGGATCCTGTAAGATGAAAGTAATTTTAAGAAGACGACGCCCACATCCCCAAAAAGTGGGATGGGAGGTTTTCAGTCGTTTAATGAGTTTTGGATATTGTTATGGTTTATGATGATTGGTTACAAGTTGTTAATTGTTAATGGTCAGGAAAAAAGCTGAACATGAAGATTAGATTCAGAGGTTTTGTTAAAAAAAGAAAAGGAAAAAGAGAAAATGGATATGAGGTAGATCACTGAATTTACCCTGAGAAAAAAGACAAAGAAATAATAGGATAAATGGGTAGATCACTGAATCTACTCTAAAAAGAAAAAGGAGAAGATATAAAAATGACAAAAGGTAGACTACTGAATCTATTATGAAAAGAAAAGATAGGATAAGTAATGAAAAATTTTTGTCTGAGTTTATCAAATGTTACTGGACTGGACATTATTATAGATAATGGAGTTTTTCACCTGAATCTGTCAAATGTTAATGGACTAGACATCATTAATGTAATCTTGACTATGTATAGTGTATATACTTATTGGATATGATTTTTCTTGTATTAGTTATAACCTTTTTTAAATTTTAGACAAAAACAGGGGAAATGTGGTGGGTATTGTGTTCCCTGAAATATTGTGTGTTCCCCGAAATAAACATATCTGGGGTCAGAGAACAGACAGCCACTAGAACAGAGCCAGAAATGGTGGCTAGAACATGGGAAGAGTAAGCCATAACAGAAGTTGGGCGGTGGTGGTACACACCTTTAATCCCAGCACTTGGGAGACAGAGCTAGCCAGATCTCTGAGTTCAAGGCCACTTTAGAAACAGCTAAGCAGGGTGATCCACGCCTTTAATCCCAGCGAGTGGGGACAGAAAGAAAAAGGTATATAAGGCGTGAGGACCAGGAACTAAAGAGGAAAAAGCATGTAGTTAGTTAGGCTTTGGAGCAACACAGTTCAGCTGAGATTCATGTGGAGGACTCAGAAGCTTCCAGCCTGAGGAAACAGGATCACCTGAGGAACTAGCAAGGTGAGATAGCTGTGGCTTGTTCTGCTTCTCTGATCTTCCAGCATTCACCCCAATAACTGGCCTCGGGTTTGAGTTTTATTAATAAGACTCTTTAAGATTCATGTTACACCTATGGGTCCTGAATGTCCAGTCGATGCAATATTTTGTCAAGCAGTCTAGGCAAGAACAGTTTTTTGTCCAAATGGCTATTTTTGCCAAGAAGAAGATAAACTCCATATAGAGTGTCTTCGATGCCCATCCTCCTCTCTGAAGTAAATTGGTGCTGCCAGGAGCAGATGTCTCACTGTCCAGAAAGTCTAAATTTTAAAAACATTTTAAATGCCTTGTTTTGTAGGTCTGTGAAGTGTTGGAAGATTATCTATCTGAGTTATATCTGTGTGTACCTACAAACATGACTGTAAGTTTGACTGTCATAGAAGACTAATTATTAATCTGTATTTTTAATTACCCATTGCAATCTAAATGAGTTACATAAACATACCTCAGACAAGAGTCGAAATATACACACAGTATAACATAAATTTGTATCAATAAACTAAAATCCATAGCAATGTAAAACATTTCAAACAAGTTGTTGCTCTTTAAAAGTAGGTTCAACAATCTACTTTTTTATCCTATCATATCTATATCTTATATATAGTGCTGTAGATATCACTTTGTATGCTGTGAATGTGTTGGTCTGATTGGTTAATAAATAAAATGCTGATTGGCCAGTAGCCAGACAGTATAGGTGGGACAAGCTGAAAAGAGAATTCTGGGAAGAGGAAGGCTGAGTCAGGAGTCACCAGCCAGACACAGAGGAAGCAAGATGTGAAGGCAAAAATGAAAAAAGGTGTGAAGCCACGTGGCTAAACATAAATAAGAATTATGGATTAATTTATGTGTAAGAGCTAAGCAATAGTTAGCCTGAGCTAATGGCCAAGCAGTTTTAATTAATATAAGCCTCTGTGTGTTTACTTGGGTTCAAGTAGCTGCAGAACTGGCAGGTGAGAGAGATTTGTCCTGACCTTGGGCCAGGTGGGACACAGGAAAACAGCCTTATTTATTAACCAATCAGAACAAGACATTCACAACATACAGAGCGATATCCACAACATGTAAGCATATTCCCTGACTTAGAATTTTAATGTTACCTCTACATAGTTGTTAGATCTCAAACCTGTGAGGAATGGCTAAGTTACCTACTTAACATATCAAAACACACCTAGTTGCCAGGTTCTCCCAGCATCCCTCAGTCCCTACCTGTTACAGTGTTCTCCTGCCTGGCATATCCTACCTCCTACCCTAAACTTCTCCAACCCAGATATTGGATTGGGCTTCTCTCCTCAAGTTGCCCTTTCCTATATAATCCAACCATTTTGGTTATTTGGCTCTTTGGTCTACCCTTTACCCCCATGGCCTCTTGGTTCTGCTCTTCTCCTCTCTCCCCTCTCCTCATACGGCCTGGCTCAATCTGGTCATGTTCACTCTAGACTCTCTCAGATGTCTCTGCCTCTGGCTATGTTCTCCCTTCTATCTACAATAAACTTTCTCCTCCATTATACACAGTCATGTCCTTCCTTTTTTATTTCTTTTTTTCATTCATCTGGTGCTGAAACCCAGTAGTGTTATAAATGAGTTCCCTTCCAAGGAACTTGGCCTCTTCAAACCAAGATGCTGATTTGACTCCCATAAGGTGTATCGATCATTTGTTTCTGCTGACTTCTGCTACCCACAAAATTTAGTTCCAAATTCTAGAGTCCAATTCTTCAGCTGCTGCTTCCCTCTACCTGTTTTCTAACCATTTGTCTCTCATTTAAGTGTCTCTCTGGGCTCTGGCCTGTTATGCCCTCCATGTGGGCACCTACATGTTTCTCTGGCTCATGCAGCTTAGTATGCCTCTAGCCTGCTACACCAATGTGGCCATCTTCCTTTTCTCCTCTTCTTTTGCATAAGTGCCACTATGGAGCTCCCTGCTTTGTTTGCTTTTACTATGAAAACAACACTGCTGTGCTTGGAAGCTCCTCTTGCCCCACTGGGCTCCAATCACAAGGTAGATGAACACCTTTCCTCTGTGATTTAGAACATTTTTTTCTCTCTGATTGATGAGTTTCCCATTCCACCTGGGGACACCCTGTACGGAAATTCTTTTCACAACAATAACTTATCCACCTCACCTCTCTCAATTTCCCCTAGGAACTACAGGCCTACTAAACTATCCCTCAGCTCCTGCTTGCCAGTCCTGCAGCCTCCACTCAGAGTTTCCTCTCAGAGCTTATCGGAACACACCCACATTGTAACCCCCGCTCCCAGTGGTGTTCTGTTTTGCAGCCCTTCCTCTCTTCCTCCATGGACTCAGGTTTTATTACAACAGCTTGGCCTCAATACAGATCAATGGCCAAAAATTAGCACACTTGATTCCCAAATTCCCTCAAATCATGACAATTGCCACTGCACAAACAAATGATCACCAAATCTCTCACATCTAAAACTTGCTCCACTCTGCACTTCCAAAAGTCTCTTATCTCTAAGGTTTTACTTCCTACTCTTAAAAATCTTTTATCTCTATGATTTCTCTGTAATCTGTTCTCACAAAATCTTTTAAAGATTATGCTGTGAACTCTATTTCAGGATTTGTAAGTTCATTGGGTATTGTTAAAAAGTCTATAATAAAAATTTGGCATAGCTAGAGTTTCCCTGCCTGGCCCACAGTCAGGACAAATCTCACCCACTCAGGCCCAACCAAGTAAATGCACAGATACTTATATTGCTTACAAACTGTATGGCCATGGCAGGCTTCTTGCTAACTGTTCTTATATCTTAAATTAACCAATTTTTATAAATCTGTATCTTGCCACATGGCTCGTGGCTTACCAGTATCTTACATGTTGGTACTCATGGCGGCAGCTGGCAGTGTCTTTCTGCCTCAGCCTTCTACTCCCCAGAATTCTCTTCTCTCCTTGTCCTGCCTATACTTCCTTGCTGGCTACTGGCCAATCAGTGTTTTATTTATTAACCAATCAGAGTAACACATTTAACATACAGAACATCCCACAGCAATTTGGCTTTAAATTTATAACAAAAGGCTTGTAATTAAAATCTATACAATTAAAATTTTGTTTGGAATATACTGTGTAACTTAGATACAACTCTTAAGAAAATAGATGATTTTAAATAGCAGTCATATGGCTCAATCCTACTGAGCCCTCTGCTTATTGTTGTATCTCTGTTTTAGACTAAGGAAACAACAATGGGTCTCAAATATTTTGGATTGGTGTGGATTTTTGTATGCTGATAAAAATGTAAGGTTATAAGGGTCTACTCAGATTAACAAAAGTTGATCTAAGTTGTATGTCTAACTACTTATATCTTTGCTAACTCTGTTCAACACCAGGCTTCTAAAAAATTGAGATAAGTAACAATATATGTTTGATAAATAAGGTATATTTGATAAATAAGATTTATAAATCCCTAAGATCTACTCAGGTTCACAGTAATATTTGTCTAACTTCTTTGTCTTTTCTTACTTTGTTAAGCTTTAGCTATTTAGATGAACTTAGTCTCTCTCTCTCTCTCTCTCTCTCTCTCTCTCTCTCTCTCACACACACACACACACACACACACACACACACACACACACACAGACACACACACCTGATTCTATAATGGTACACTGTGAAAGGATCAGAAAAGTTCCCAGTCTCCCTATGGACTGTATTCATGGTTTAAAATTTACTCTATTTATGGTTTATTTTGATGCTAAAGGATATTCATTTAAATCTTTAACTCAAAATTTTAAGGCTCAAACTTAACAGGGATAAATCTGTAAATTCCTAGTCTTATAAAAGCTACTGACTTTGAAACTGTTATGTAATCATTTAGTGACAAGCTTTATTTAGCCTCCTATATGTGTTTTCAGGGTTAAGTCTAAACTCAGGTATACTTAATAAATGGTCCTCAAACTTAAAATGCTGAATATGGTATTTAAAATGTTTAAGATTTCCCTTATAGAAAGAAATACCCCTCTTCTAGCAGGAACCTATGGTCTCCAAAGAAGACAGATGGGGCACAAAGACTTCACCTGAATTGTGGTAACACTAACCACTGGACAAAACTGCCTCACACTTTTCCTGCTGCCAGGGCCCTACACAAACTGTAGATACTTTGTGTTGATTACCCTACTCTGCTTGGTCATGGTAAGGTCAGTCTTTCAAGTTCTTCTACAGGGAAAAAATCTCTCAGACCTTCTGGGTCTGTCAGCCAAAGGCCATGATGCTCTGTGTGGCAGCTAAAGATCAAATGCTGTCCTCTATGACAGCTGATGCCCTACCACTATTGGCCAGCCATCAAGACCACAGAAGCCTAAGGCAATCATCTAGGTAGTTGGTAAGTCTCTGTCATTTTAACTAATAAATAGGCCATTTGGATTACACTGTTGGCTATAATTTATCCTCAGATCTCTGATGATATTGAATGACTGTAGCTTTAACAACAGCAAGCTAACCAGTTCCTTTTCCCAAGGCTGCAGCCACCTTATTAATTCACATGTGAAGATCAGGCCTCAGGCCTCACTGGAGAGCTACAATGTCTCCAGCAGAGAAAGACAGTTTACCTTGCTATCAGACTCTAAAAGGAGATAAACTGGCAGAACAGATTTCAGAGTAACTTTTATTATTCTTTTGTTTCAAGAGACTTGCTTTACAATGACAGCAGTCATTGTGTCTCATGATAAATAATTGCATAAAGCTTATGTAAGTTCTGAGGGTCTAAGAAAGTGTTTCAGGTATATAAATACAAGCTGTGAAGGTCTTAGGATGTGAAAGCTTAAGTAAGTTGTGAGGTTCTAAGAAGGTGTTTTAAGGTATGTAAGTACAATTTGTACAGGTATAAGAACATGATTTAAGGTATATAAAAAATAAAATGTTTCAGATTTCTTTTCCTCTGTTCTTAAGCACTGGCTACTATTAGCATATTAACAAACTCAAAAATTTAGAAATCCTTTGGTTGTTTTTCAAGTACAGACTTAAAGTGCTTCTCATTGTGCTACAGACATCAGTTCAGTCTATATATACCCATTTTCTGGATAGAGGAGAGTGTTCGTACTTTTAACCCAGAATTGTTCTTGGTTTCCCATGCTTTTACTATGACAGAAAGGTGTGGGTCTACTGCTTTTTCTATACTGTGGATTCAGTACAGATTGAAAACAATGGTAATGCCAGCATATGTAAAACTTTTATCTCTTTAGGAACTTAAAAAATTCTTGTAAGCTTCAGTGAATCGACTTGAATCCACTTCTTACTGGTCAAATGAAATCCAGATAAGTACTCCTGTCAACCAGGAGCCTAAGTTTCCCCACCTGCCTGTTCCTAAGGGTGGGATCTCTCTCTTTCCATTTCCCTAGTCTTAGGATTCCTCTCCCCCAACTGCCAAGACCATGGGCCCAAAAGTTTCAAATGTACACCAAAGGGAAAAAATTCCCCTAAGCCCCTTAAAAGTTTATCCTAAATCCTTTACTTCTCTCCCTAGCAGATTTCAAGTCAATTACAGACTGCTCCAGCCACTCACCAGCCCCAGGTTTTCCCTCACAATCTGCATCCTACATTGTTCCAGAGCAGCTAGCCCCAGGTAGTCCAGCCTCACAGACTGCTCCAAAATGACCTGCACTTTTCCTAACCCCAGATGGTCCTGCAGAGCCTGGACAGTGGCTGAAACAGCCTGCTCTTCCTAGACTTGGCCAGCATTCCCCCTTCCTTGGGGTCCCAGCAACAATGCTCCAATGTCAACAGGAAGTAGTCATAGAAAATTAAGTCACTCCTTATCATTTATTATCAACAAAAAGGTTGGGATGTTAGTTCTTAAACCTGGGACAAATGGCTGAGGTGTCTACTTAACATATCAAAGGGAACCTGGATGCTGTGTTCTCTTAGCATTCTTCTTCAGTCCCCAGCTGTTACAGGGTCCTCCTGGCTTGCAAACCTTGCCTACCCTGAACTCCAACCAAGGTATTGCTAGGCTTCTCTCCCCACATCTGCCCTTTCCAACCATTTTGGTTACCTTGTGCTTTGGTTTCCCCTTTACCCTCATGGCCTCTTGGTTCTGCTCCTCTCCTCTCTCCTCACATGGCCTGGATCAGTCTAGTCACGTTCACTCTGAATTCTCCTAGATCTCTCTCCTCTGGTTAAGTTCTCCCTTTTATCTACAATAAAGTTTCTCCCCTACCATATGCAGTCATGCCCTTCCTATTTTCTTTCTTTTTTTTTTTTTTTCATACAATACTATAAGTACTCATTTTGCAGCTATTTGTCTTGATATAAAGTTTTTCATTAACTTTTTTTTTTTTTTTTTTTACCATTTCTGCTTTATTACTACTTTTATTACCTCTTAACCCCCAGTGCCCTCATCTGAGCATTTTTGCCTGCTATCAAGTTGCATTTCTGAGTTATGTTGTGACTGTTAACTTTAAAAGTATCTGATAGACTCCAGTCAGAGTTCCAGTTTTCCCATCTTCAACACCTTTGCCCTCGATGCCAGCCATCTTAATGGCTTGCTATCCTTGGGGTTGTGTCTTCTCATATAGACATTGGCTGTGTACCCAAGGCTTGGGAGAGGCTCCGATGTGGTTACAAGATTGCTTGACGTCTAATGCAAGAGTCTCAGGGAGGTTCCTGATGCAGATAAGCTGCTGGCCTCTGGGGTCTCTAGTTGTGCTTGAGGGTGATGAGCTCTTGTTGGAAAAGATACTTGCCCCATATAGCCTAGTGGTCCACCAACCTGATCTTGAACTCCTAATACCCCTGGGTCTGCTTCCCAAATGGTTTACAGGCATGGACCATTAACATGAGAGCTGCTACTGTGTATCCTGAGCATGGCATTCTGGCACTAGTCAGTCAACTCACAGAAGTTGTCTGCACCTTACAGAGCCACACTGTCCAGTCTTTCCTGAAATAGTTCAGGGGAAGGTGGTAGGAGGCCTTCAGGTGCAAATTGACCAGACAGCTCCACCTTCCTGAAATAATTTTTGACAATTTGGCTGGTTAGTAATATGGCCCTAACTGTAAATCAAACCACAAGGCAAAAAGACAAACCAGTATAAGCTGGTCCTGGAATCCAAAGCCACTGAGGAAATGGGTCTCAGAGGTTGCCATTGGAAGGGACATTGGAAGTCGGAATGAGGAGTCCTAAGGTTTGTCCCATACAAATGTTATCAGAGAATGATACAGTTCCACAGGACACTCTTGTCATAGTTCTTACATACATTAGATGTAAGATACTGGATAAAAGGGTTTGTAATTTCCCCCATCCTTGGGTTGATTTTCACTCTTTTGTTTGTTTGTTTGTTTTTGAGACATGGTTTTACTGTGTAGCTCTGAATGTTCTGGAACTCACACTGCAGACCAGAGTGGCCTTGAACTCACAGAAATCCACCTTCCTCTTCCTTCTGGATGCTGAGATCAAAAGCATGTGCCACCACTGCCCCGCTTTATGGTATTTTTTTGGAAGTATACTTTTTCATTTTTAATTTTGGTGAATGTAAACTAAACAACATTAACCAGTTATGTTAGAATATTTACCTATGAAGTGCCTTTTTTCCTTTTGTACCACATCAAAGAAAGTATCACCTAATGTAAGGTATGAAGATTTACATGTATAGGCCTGTTTTCTTCTAAGAGGTCTATGTTTTTACATCCAAGCGTTGTTCCACTTTGAGTTACTTTTTATGTATGGTCTTAGGTAAATGTCTACTGTGTCACCTTCTACCCATGGCTTTCCAGTTTTCTCAACACTATCTATTGAAAAAGTCTATTCTTTGTCCCATTGAATTAGCATTGTGTTTGCAAAGCATTGCTTATACATATGAGTGAATGGTTTATTCTCTTTACTCTATTATGGGGATGCATATATATCTGTCTTTGGACCAGCACATTATCTTGATTATTTTGGTTTTGTATCAGTAGCATTATTTTTTGATGACTGGCTTCTGTTAAGTGTATTTTCTGTAAAGTGCTTTGATAACAAACCTACATGGAACTGAGTGCTCCACCATCATTGGCCAGTTTGGGATCTCTGTGTTAATTGCCATCTACTGCAAGGAGAAGTTTTTCTTGATAATGGTTGAGAGATGATCTCATCTATGGGGATGGAATAATTAAAAATTCGGGGTCATTTTAACATGTCCTTTTTAATCCCCCTTTTATTTAATTTTGCTTTTGAATTTTCTTATTACTAGGGATTTTTATTGTTGTTTTTCTTTTCTTGTTCCTTTTCTAATTTCTCAATCTTTTCTTATTCTCTCCTCTTATTTTTCCTTTCACTTATTTAACCTTGCTCCCTCTAATTTGTTCTCCTTTCTCTCACTCCTTCATTTTACTAATTTACTATTTCTAGTAAATAAATTTTAAATCTATTCTGCATTAGTTTTACCATTTCTAGTTTCACGGACATTGTTTATATATTGGAAGGCTTTACTTGATTCAATGTGTCTTTATGTCTTGCACAATTTGATGTTGCAGCTATTAGGTTTTTTTCTCCTTTGTAAGTGGTACTAGGGATACCTCTAAGAGTTTGGCTTGCTCAATCAGGAGATCCCCAAATAAAATTAGAAGAGACATCAGAACCAAGACACTAGTGGGTCATTGAACAAATCAGGGAGGGGGGGGGAATTTAAAATTCTTAGGCAAATGAAGATAAAAGCAAAAAGTAACCAGAATCTCTTGGTGGGAGTAGGGGCTGGGGGGAGGATACAGCTAAGCTAGTTACAAGAGGAAAGTTTACAGCTCCGAGTGCTTACAGTTAAAACCAATCAATTAATCTCCTGAATAACCTGATGCCTCATATCAACGTCTTAGAAAAACAAGAACAATCCAAACCCCAAAGCAGTTGACAGCAAGAAATAACAAAGGTCATGGCAGAGATTAATTACAAAGATTAAAAGAATAATACATAGACTCAAACATTTGGTTCTTTGAAAAGACAACCAAGATTGACAAACTTGTACCATATTTAAGAGAAGGCTTCAGTTAAAATGAGAGATGATACAGCAGAGTCCAATAAATTCTGGAGGACACTAAGGAATACCTTGAATACTTTTTCCAATAAGCTGGGAAATCCAGAAGAAATTAATGTATTCCTAGACACATATGAACTACTAAAATTAGAAAAGATATAAATAGCTTAAATAGATCCACAACAAGCACTGAGAATAAAATAGTGTTTTAAAAAGCCTCATCACAGAAAATCCCAGGACTAACAGATGTATCAAGTTGAACCAAACCTCTCAGGAAGGACTAATGTCAACATTCCTGATGCTGTTTCACAAAGGATGGGGGAGGGGAGGGGGAGTGTCATCACCACTATTAGACATGACACTGTTACATTTCTCCAACATCATGTTTTGTGATAAGTGCCACTGGTTAAGTTGATAATTAAATGTGTCAGGATGTTAGTGAGTACTTCAAGAAGTTTTATATAAGACAAGTTATCAACTATCCAAGAACAATCTGTATGCATATATAATGCATTTATCACAGTTCTGTTCATCTAATATAGAAGCATCAGGCTCTCAGTGGATTGGGGAGGATGATATTCTGTGTCTGTAATATGTAAAAATCCTTTGAGAAACCACCGTATTTGCAAAATCCTGGGAGCCATAAATGATATAACTTATGGTTATATCCATAATGTATGATATCCTAGTGTATAATAAATGACCAACAAATGTTTGTGTTTGGCATAGGTTATAGATTTTAGAATTGAAAAATGTACAAGGTTCAAACACTGTCAAAGGGCTGACAACACAATAAATCTTCAGAGAAGCACTCAATGCCAAGGTTTTTCAAGATTTCCTGTGCACATACAAGCATTATCTGAATATTTTCTTTGTACTACAAGAATATTGTAGTATATAAACTCCATTTGTAGTTTGCTTTTAATGGGAATAGTTTGGAATAATTTGAAACAAGGTGATAGCAATTGTTTATTTTTTATTTTTGTTATATTTTATTTTTCAGATAATTTCTAAGATTTGAAATTTTAGATTGAATGTTTCTATATTTTACATTTTGTAGATACTGATAAATCAATTGCCTTCCCAAAAGATGCACATCAATTTACTCCTATAAATAAAGACTGGGAGTATTTCTTTCCTGGCATCTTCAACCCAACTTTAAAACTCTTCATCTTTACCAATCTGACAAGCAATGCCAGAACAGATATGTTCTTTTCTTGTGCCCCATCTTTTAACATTGTTGCTATAAATGGATTAGAAGTCTCTGGGTATCTTTGGGAAATTATTTCTTTATCATATTTATTCTGTATATATTTTGCTTTTTGTATTATTTATTATAATATGTATTTTTAAATTTTAAAAATAATTTTCTGTACAGTATTTTATGTCACCATGTAACTAACTGGGTCATTTTATTTCTTATTTTTGAAGTTTGAAATTACTAAATGACAAATACAAATACTGCTACCAGTTCAGTTATCCCAACAAATATCTGCCAAGTGCCTCTGGTGTGTGACATGCTCAGCTAACAGTGCAGGAGCGCATGGATGCTAGGCTAACAGTGTAGGAACATACCCACCCTCTTAGGCTAATGCCCAAATTCCTTCCAATGGTTTACAAAATTTCTGTTCTTGTGGAATATTATTTTAAGGTGTATTATACTTGTTTATGCCATGGAACATTTGTTTAATGATGTAAAGATGTATTGCATTCTTTTATGTTGCATTTGTTTAACTCTGAAGCTGTGTTACTGTGCCTGTCTAAAACACCTGATGGTCTAGTGAAGAACTGAATGGCCAATAGTTGGGCAGGAGAAAGGATAGGCAGGGCTGGTAGGCAGAGAGAATAAATAGAAAGAGAAAAGAGGGATCAAGGAATGAGAGAGGAGGAGAGAAAGACTCCAGGGATCAGTCACCCAGCTAGACAGCAAGCCATGGAGAAAGAAATAAAGAAAGGTATACAGAAATAGACAAAGATAAAAGCCCAAAGGAAAAAAGATAGATGGAATAATTTAAGAAAAGCTGGTTAGAAACAAGCCAAGCTAAGGCCAGACATTCATAAGAAATAATAGGCCTATGGAAGGCTGGGTGGAAGCCCCCCCACCCAAAAAAAAATAGAGCAAGAGTGAAAAAACAAGCAACTAGACTCTGCAATCTGGAAATGAAGGGAGCAGATTGGAAGAAGTTACTCCAGTGCTTGTGCCCAGTGACCTTAGATTTCAGGAATGAAGCATGAAATTATTAAAATACCTTTTATGCAGTGACTTCTTGCTTTTTTTTTTTTTTTTTTTTTTTTGGTTTTTTGAGACAGGGTTTCTCTGTGTAGCTTTGTGCCTTTCCTGTAACTCACCTGGTATCCCAGGCTGGCCTCGAACTCACAGAGATCCACCTGGCTCTGCCTCCCGAGTGCTGGGATTAAAGGCGTGCGCCACCCCGCTTGGCGCCATTTTCACTCACTACTGCCAATCACACACGGTTTTCTGATCTTGAATGTCTGTACTCCACTGCCCTCAGCTCGCTCTTTTCTCAGGCTCAGCTCTCAGGTATTTTCTGAGTCTTTATAATATCCCCAGTCAGATCCATTGTGCTTCTTCTTCATTTGTACACCTGTACTGTGGCATTTATAATTTACCCTGCATAGCTGGGAGACACAATTTGCTAAAGTCAGGCAGAGGAGGACCTCTAAATATACTTGATAATATTCCACCTTCTGTTTTTTGTTTGTTTTGTCTTTTGTTTTTGGAGACAGGATTTCTCTGTGTAGCTTTGCACCTTTCCTGGGACTCACTCTTTGTGAGTTCGAGTCCAGCCTGGTCTACAAAGTGAGATCCAGGACAGGCACAAAACTACACAGAGAAACCCTGTCTCAAAAAAAATAAAAAAAAAAAATCTCAGAAACATAATTGTACTGAAAATTGAATACAACTCTATGGAGTCAGTCTTGGGTTTGAAGAGGCAAGACTGAGACTCAGTGCATTGGACATTAGGCAGAGTTGCCAGTACTCATCCTCTTTACGTCAGGTTGACTATTTAAGTGTCTATTCTATATTTCATAGCTCCTCGTTGTGGCTATTATCCAGAGTCTCATTTATTTCACCCATTACTACTTACTGAGTTTGTAAACTAGGCAGTGTTAAAGTGAATGAAATCAGTGTACTCCAGGAGGAAGTTACACATTAAGGCTATTGATTGGTAGTTGATTCTCTACCAAACCTTTTCATTCATTCTAGGAAATCCTTCAATGTTTAATGTCCTGGACATCACCCCTTCCTCACTCTCTGCTACTGAAGAAGCTGTGAGAGGTGACATTAGTGAGAGATGGCCACAAAATAGCAAGGAAGAATGAGCCAAGAAGCTTGAATCATGGGCAAGTATATTTTTTCATTGATAAATGTATTGGTTTGTCATTTTCTGGTACTAACGACTTCCTGAAGAAGAACTTCCTTTGGAAGCTGCAGATCCTGGAGGGTGTTTTCAGTTTATAGGCTGCTCTTGGCAACCAGTGTCATCTCTGCCTGTTTCATTCACTTCAAATGTACATGTCCTTGTGGAACAGCATTCCAATCCCATGATGACTCCTTCAGAACATTCCCACACTGAAGCATGTCTTTCACAACCCCAATAGACCACATTCTCTACCTCTTGAGGAAAACAAACTATGATTATCACCACCACCAAAAACTCACACCAGCTTTCTGCCACTGTGCTAACCACAGTCTGTTCATCTACAACATTGTGTAGCTTTGTGGCATTCCATAGGATGAGTGTGTAGATGAATGCTTCATTCAGTTACCACTTATGTCTTCAATTTTATTTCTTGCTCATTTTAAATTTTGAACTGGTAGATGAAAGGTGTGGAAAGCTGAGGAGAAAAGGTATGTTCTTGAGGGAAATGCACCATCTGTGGGAGGCATGGCTAAGTTTATAATACAGTTTTAATTTTAATTCTAGTGCATTCTCTCTCTCTCTCTCTCTCTCTCTCTTTCTATGTGTGTGTGTGTGTGTGTGTGTGTGTGTGTGTGTGTGTGTGTATGTGTGTGTGTGTAGGTGAGAGGACAAGCTCAGGTCAGCTTTAGGAACACTATCCACCTTCTGTGAGACAGGGTCTCTCATCCTGAAGCACACTAATTAGCTAAATTGGCAATTGGCTGCTTAATGACCCTCAGGGATCCTCCTGTTTCTGCCTCTCTAGTGTCTCACCACACTTGGCATTTTACATGAGTTCTGGGGATCAAACTCAAGTCCTCATGCTTTTGAGGCAAGATCTAGTTTAGCATTTATCTCTTGCGCCTTGGATAATATTCTTAAACTTAGAAGTTTCATGTTCTGCATCTATAAAATTATCCTTAGAGAGAGCACTGGGACATGGAATAAGACAAGGTATATGAAAAGCTTAACATAATGACTGGGCTGTAGAAGGCAATAATAACTATTCGATATTGTTCTCTATTCTGCTCTTTTGAATAGAGGTAAAAGTGAATGAAGGCTCTTAGAATCCCATTGGAGTAATAGGGTTTAAACCTGTAAAATGGGAGTCTCATGTTTGGGTTTTACTCACTGGAATAATAGATACATTATAACTTCTCCATATTGTTGACCTTCAAGCTAGCATCCTAGTCTCAAGTAAGAATTATTTGGTGCCAAGTGATTATTAGACTATTATTCTTACTGTAGAGTCTGGGTATGTCTAAGAGAGAGGGCTGGCTGAGGATGTATGGCTTAGCAACTCAGCAGTCTTCAAGGGGGCATAGAAGCTTATTTATAAAGATAATCAGAACATTATGCTGTTAAGTTTGAATAGTAACTTCCCTCTAGAAGCATTTACTGAAATTCTTCACACATCTCTAAATAAGAGAATTATGATGGGTTTACTTAGAAGTGAGTAGCAAAAGGGGATGATTATATGTGGGAATGGAGCACTGGGAAGAATGTGGTTAGGATGGGCCAAGGAAATGAGTTTGTTTCAATGAAAAGGCCTCAATAATGTGGAAGGTGACAGAAATTAGGAGGCAGAGAACAAGAGAAGAATGGGTAATGTTTAACTTAACCTCAGCTATGGTTTGGCCTTAGGAGGAAACATCAAGAAAACATCAAGGTCAACAGCGTGTGAGATGTAGCTCACCCGGATACTGAAACATCCACCAATTCATGTAACAAATCTTTATTGCATAGCTGCTATCTGCTACATAGTCCTTTGAGATCAGGATTCTTTTTTTTTTTTTTTTTTTTTTTTGTTGTTGTTTGTTTTTTGTTTTTCAAGACAGGGTTTCTCTGTGTAACAGAGTCCTGGCTGTCCTGGAACTTGCTTTGTAGACCAGGCTAGCCTCAAACTCACAGAGATCCTCCTGCCTCTGCCTCCCGAGTGCTGGGATTAAAGGGGTGTGCCACCACCGCTAGGCTAGAGATTGGGATTCTTTTGTAAACAAAATTGACAAAAATCTCTGCCATATAAACTTATATAATGGTGGAAACACAATTCATAACTGACATAATAAATGCTCTAGGCATCACATTAAACTTTATATGTTTTATGAATAAAAGGATCCACAAGGTAGGGTAAGGGGATGGGTGTGGTGCCTGGAGGGTTAGAGGCAAGTGGTAAAGAGATATTGGGCCTGGAGTAAGGAAGTATTGAGTATGGTAAGAGTCAGGGTAGCAAAGCTCATTCCTCTTTGACAATATTACTTGGGCCACAACCTGATGGGGAGATTTTGCTTTTAGCTATCCTCTGACTTTGCTTTTCACAGGAGTGTGTGCTGGGTTTCAGAATGTGGAAATAAAAGAGGACACATGAGTGTCCCTGAGAGAGCAGAGAGTGGGTGCTCAAAGAACCTAGAGATTGTATTTATTGGAGTAATGAAAATGCACTAGTGAATGGCAATATCAAAGCTTTCCCTGGGCCAGGCAGCAAAGGACATCAGAAATGCTAGGGTAGTGAGTAAGTGCAATACATTTTAAATTCATACAGAAAATGTATATTGTCATGTACAGATACACTGTGCATGAAGTTTGAAAACATTTTTAAATTTGAATCTGTAGAATGCTAAATATCTTTGAAGAAAAATCCTTACAGAGGAGTCTAATATTGTAACCAACCTGCTGATATGATGCTAATTTCTTCCACGATTGCTTCAGGTTGGCTCTCAAGGATGCTACACTCTATGTTCACAATCCAGTTTGGCACTGTAACTATACAATAATCTAGGTGCTAGTTTGAGTTTTGAGTAATACAATTTCATGTAGAAAAGAACACTTCCCTCATTCTAGGAAACACACTGCCCATTGTCCTCCCTGCTGGAGGCCATGCTGTGTTAAAGGAGATGTTCAGGGACCTTTATCTCTGATAGAGGCACCCACACCAAATAGGCCTTGTCTCAAAACATGGAAGGCCCAATCCAAGGTACCGGTTAGTTTGCCAACCTCTGGTCTTCTAAGGGTTTAACGTAGAGGAAGGGCACTTCTCTCTGTGCCCTACCTATGGACTGGAGAACCAATCCATGGGGAAGGGGAGGAATTCTTACAGATTTAGGAACCAGCCCGAGTCATCTTAGTTTCACTAACTGTGTAAGTTGGAAGTCATGAGATGTAAAAAGAGGTCCAGTTAATAATTTTTTTTATTTCAAATGCTCCAAAATGGTGGTTTAAAGTGTAAAATGTAAAAATATTGTCCCCCAGTATCCACACAGAAGGATTGGTTCCAGAAACCTTTGCAAGTGCCAAACCCATGGGTGCTTAAGTCTCATATCTTTACCTGTTATGTGTTCATGTCCTCATATACTTTAAATCACCTTTCAATTGCTCACAGAAATGAATACCATGTAAATGCAATATAAATTACTGTTAGACTGTTGTTCAGGGAATAATGGCAAGAAAAAAACCTGTCTATGTTTAGTTCAGACATAGTTTTAAAAAAGATTTTCTATTTATGTTGATGGAATAAAATGTGTGCTGTCCAGGCAGATGGGAGGCCTGTACACTACTTCTCTGGACATGTTGGAGGCAGTAATGTCTGAATGAATGGAATGAATAGAAAAAAAAATCACACCCACTGTCAGGACTGTAGGGTTCACCTAAATAGCGTACTCACTCACACAAGATGCTCATATCACAATGTGCTACACAAATTAACACAGTGGTGACAACTGGAAGGCGTAATTGGAACTGTGTAGCTAAAGGAGGAGAGAGTCTACATCTAAACACAGACAGGCACATACAGAATAAGTAAATGGAAAATAGACAGTCTGGTGCTGGAGACTGGGCCATGCTAGCCGTATGCCCTACCACAGGGCCACATTCCCAACCCTTGACATCTTGGTACAGCTCACTTTGGCCTAAATAAAACTCAAGGTCATTCTGCTTCTACCCACTGAATGCTGGGATTGCACATAGTGTCACCATGTTCAATTTGCATGTGATTTTTTTTTTCATTTCGTTTTCAATTTGGTGAATTCTTTTTTGTTTGTTTGATTTTTTTTTTTAAGACAGGGTTTCTCTATGTAGCCCTGGCTGTCCTAGAACTAGCTTTGTAAACCAGACTGGCCTGCCTCTGCCTACCAAGTACTAAAATTAAAGGCATTTGCCGGCACCACCCAGCTAGTTTGGTAAATTCTTTTGCAGCAGGTTTTCTGGGTACCAGACAGGAGATGTAAAAGAAAACAAGCCAAATCAGAACAAGTGTAAGACAGACAGAATGGGACAAGGCCAGGGACTTGGGAAGCCACATTTACCTTTGGTTTGAGTCTAAACATTTTTATAGACTCCTCCAGAATTTGTTGGCTTGGCTATGACTCTGCCTCTGATTGCAATTGTTCCATAAGGCAGAAATGAGGAAATGTCCCATGGAATTGTGTTTCCCCTTTGGTTTTCCTTACACCAGTGTGAAATGTTAAAATGAAAAGTTTCACTCTGTGGTTCGCTCTAAATAAGCTCAATTCAGCATCCAGGTAGCTCTGCTCAATCAGCCAACATAAGTAATTATTTTTGAAAGTGTATTTTTGACTTTAAACACTTAAATCCATTGTGGTTTATCATGTCAATGTGTGTTTTGGCAACTGTACAGCTCTAAGGAGGCCTCTTAAAATTCTTCCGGCAGACTGTGGAAGGTCCCAGCTTCAGCAGCCCATTCCCCTTGTGCTCACAGGACTCTGAGGTACACCCAAACACGTACTGTCCCTCCTGTGGGGGAGATAATACCAAGTCTAACAGGCAAATGGACTCTCAGCCAAATCAGTTGTTTCACTGAATAAAAACATAATCCAAGAACTGGAGTTCATGTGGGTGACTGAGCTCATACTGTGAAATTAGAATAAATTAAATTCATACAACAACTTTAATTAAATATCAATCCAGAATCTTCTCATCTAAACTTCAACAACAACTTTGGGTTATATCCCCACTGGGATGGGGGGGGTATAGTGATGTCCACACTTTCATAAATGAAGAAAACTGAACCTAAAGTATACTTGTGATGGCCAGGACACAAGATGGTAGATGGAGAAGTGTGTAACATATAATTTGTTTTACTTGTCAGTCTAGTGTGCACATCTAGTCTGTTACATCATAGTGCCTCTTGAAAATAAATCAACTTTACACAACTAAATTATATATTTTTAATGAAAATTATTATATTAGAAACATGGAGCCGGGTGATGGTGGCACACGCCTTTAATCCCAGCACCCGGGAAGCAGAGGCAGGCGGATCTCTGTGAGTTCGAGGCCAGCCTGGTCTACAGAGTAAGATCCCAGACAGGCACCAAAACTACACAGAGAAACCCTGTCTTGGGGAAAAAAAAAAAAGAATCATGGGTAGGAATTGTTGCTTTTATTATCCCAATTATTAAAATAGCCCTGGAAGGCTTTTCAAAGTGAATGAAATGGTTCTGGAGGGAAAACATTGCCCCATTCCCCGTTTATCCAATGATTTCTTTCAAAGGTTCTTGTACTGTTCAGAAAAGATGCATATTTGAGAGGTGCTCCAGTCAGCAATGGGAACATTATTTCTGCCAAAACCATTTTTCAGAAGTAGTCTACAAATAATAATTACAATTTGTCTCCCAAATAGAGCAACATTATAATCATTGCTGCTACAGTCAATACTACATGACTATTAAAAACAATGACTGCTGTTTTTAAAAACTTTGTATGCACTATGCACAGCACAGCATTCAGTATGGATGAACTGCTTGGCAGTTCTCATCCTGACATCACCAAAGAAAACTCGCAACTGGAACTTGAATAATCTTGCTACTTATTTAAGTTTTGTTTTTGTTTTTGTTTTTGTTTTTTTGAGACAGGGTTTCTCTGTGTAGCTTTGCGCCTTTCCTGGGATTCACTTGGTAGCCCCAGCTGGCCTCAAATTCACAGAGATCCACCTGGCTCTGCCTCCCGAGTGCTGGGATTAAAGGCGTGCACCACCACCGCCCGGCTCAGTTTTATACATTTATTTTGTGTGTGATTTATGTGTGTGTGTGTGTGTGTCTGTGAGGGGGGGGGTGCGTGTCCCTGTGTATGTATGTGGAGGCCAGAATCAGATGTCTTCTTCAATGACCTTCCACATTTTGAGACAGAGTCTCTTTCCTGATCCTGGAGCTCACTGTGTTGACTATACTGTCTGGGCATCAATATCTGGGGATCCTCTTGTCTTTTCCTGACCCCAATGCTAGGGTTATAAGTACATGACATCGTGATTAGCTTTTTACATGTGTACTAGGCATCTGAACTCAGGCCCTAGTGCTTGCACAACAAGTACCTTATCCACTGAGCCACACCCACAGTTGTAATCATGTTATGTGTATGGAATGGAACAAGGATGGAATTTTAACTCAGAAACACAATTCCATAACTCACATTTATGTCAACTAATACTATCGAGTGTCATAGTTCATTTGCTGCTGCTACAGACTGGGTCATATAGGTATAGCTAAAGGTTCTCAAGGCTGGGCCATCCAGGATTAAGGGGTTGCATCTGCTCCTCATCATCCTGTGGTAGAAGTCATCACATGGTGGGAGAAGATGGAGAGGAAGAGGGAGGTAGAAAGAGAACCCACTTATCAGGACCCTGTTAATTAATCTACTCTTGTTGGAAGACAGATTCACTCATGACACCCACTCTAAGAACAGAGCCATCCTGACCTCATCATTCTTTATTTTCACACTTCTTAATGTTGTCACACTGGAGATTAAGATTCAAACTCACCACCAGTAGCAATACAGATACTAAGAAAGGTGGCTGGAGCTGTCATTTTGTTCGGGTTACTTCTTTGAACTCACTGAAATTGAAAGGTGGTCACTTCTGTATTCACCTAAGAAAACAATATTTCATAATTTCTTCTAGGTTACAGACATTAATGAACAGAGGCATAGAGGGAAGTGGGGAGGGAGAGAGGGACGGGGAAATGAGGAAGGGGAGTGACTTACAAAAAGGTTCCTGGAGAGATTTGGATAGAGAAATTAGAAGAGAGCTCTTTTTCAGACTGGCCTCCAAGGGAGAATTCCAGTACCACCCCAGTCCTTTGCCAGGACATCAGCAAGCTCTGGGAGAGGCTTCATAACCCTGAGCAAACAATGTCACCTGAATTTTCAAGTAAAATCACCTGCTTGCTTATGAAACTCTCCCTAGCTCTGGAGCTTCTCCTTCTAGCCAGCAACGATTCCCTGAGAATATGATGAAGCAGTGAGACTCACAACAGCATGTGGATGGGAAAGTGGAGCCGATGGAATATTGAATTATTACTACACTACCCAAAAAAGGTGCTGGGAAACCACAGACACCACGCTCTACCCACACTGTGGGATGATGGATTGAGATAGTCTGGATGGTAGGACACTGAGCACCCTTTTGTTCATGAACTCAGAAAAGGGATTTTGCACATCAAGGCCTGGCAACAACTTGGAAGTACAGGTTTAGTTCTTGAGAAATGTTGGCAGGATTCTTGAACTATGCCTGTTGCAAAGAACCATGTCCTATCATATTGAATAGACATGGAATTGGAGTACGGCTTGTAGAAAAGCAGCTGGAGTGATCCTGCTTGTTCTGAGAGCTTGCAGCCATGCAGCCTTGCTTCTCAGAGTTCAGATGCCCTCACTGTTTTCTCAGCAATGTGTTTGGTATTTGTGATTGATGTTTGTAAAGAAGTGTGTGGGGACAGGTTGAACTCATTCCCAGTGGCCTAAATATGCCTGTCACTCCCCAAAAGTATATGGATATGGTAGCAAATACACAAAGCACAGAACACTGGCAGTTGCACAGTTTCATAAAAGCCATTATGTGAGATGAGGAAAACAATGCTAGATGTGTTTTTATAAAAACAACCTCCCCCACCCAAAATCCCCAAAACTTCACTAGAAGATTCAGCAGCTTTTAGGCTTTGTGTATAGGGTTGTGGTGAAGTCAACATGCAAATTCTGGTGAGTTTCACATCTTCCAGTGATGCATGAGGATCCTGCAGTTAAAGTGTAGGTTCTGCTCAATACTGGAGAAGGAGAGGAGGAGGACATAGCCACAAAAACTTGTTTACTCTTGAAGATCAAGCCCATTGTTGCCAGCCAGCAAAGGATTTCAACCTGTGTCCACATTATCCATGAGACCATCCAATGACCAACATCTTCCTACTGTAAACAGGGATGTTTCTACCCTCTGTCCCACTCTACTTCTCTAAATGGATTCTCAAACAGACATTTCTACTTACCATTAGAAGCAAGTTTTGGGTTTGGGGGATGTGGTTGAGTTGGTAAAGTTTGATAGCATACATGAGCATTACACCAAGCCAGGCATGGTGGCAAATATTTGTAATCCCAGAAAACGGGGTAGAGGCAGGAGGATCAAACACTCAGGCTCATTCGTGGCTTCATAGTAAGTTCAAAGTCAGCCTACTTAAGAAACAAAACAAAACAAAAAAACAGCAACAAGAATTTTGGTTTTGTATAGAGTATAAAAAGTATAATGCTAATTATTATGAAATGTTATTAGCTAATTCAGTGGATTTCCCCCCATTTGTTTATAAAAGTTCACCTGTGGCATCTAAAAAAAAATTAAATGCTAACATTCTCTGCTGACTTTGTACCCAGGGAAACATCTGGAACATTCAGCTATAGTGATTTTTTAGGTGGCGGCTTTCAGAATTAACCTTAGTCAAAGATGACAGCAGAATAGTGTAATTTACACTGCAATTTATTTTTAATAAGTTGTTAATTAATCAATTAGTTTGATAAGTGTGTGCATGTTTGTGTTTATACATGTACATGTGTATGCATGTGGGTATGCCTGTATATAAAAGTCAGGACAACCTCAAGTGTCATTTTCTAGGTGCTGCTGGCCCTCTTTTTGAGACAGGATCTGTCATTGGTTCAGAGTTCACTAAGTAGGCTAGGCTACTTTCCTCTACCTCCTAAGCACTGAGTTATAAACCACTGCACCTAGGTTTTTTGGGGGGATTGAACTAAGCCATCTCTCATGACTACTGAAAATATATTTTGGAAGTTTTTTTAAATGTTTGTGAACAACTTAACTGACTTTGGGTCTAACCTTTAAAAATATCTCTTGCTAAATTCATTACTTTAGATAAAGTACCCTGGACAGAGCGGAAAGAGAGTGGAACACGTGAACACTGAGGGGCATATGCAAACCATGACTCCTGTGCAGCAGGATTTATCCATATAACAATAATCAAGATATGTTGGTTGCTTATTACCACCTTGCTCTTCACAGGACTGAAGGACATTTGAAGAGATTAAGTGGCTTAACTAAGTTCACATGTCCAGTAAGTCAGTGGCTATGGATTCAGATTCAGACTGCTCAGTTCCTGAGAAACAATTCTACTTCCGTTTCTTGTGAATGAACTCAGAAATTAAATTATAGGTCTTCATTTCTTCAAGCCTAAGACCCTTTAGAAATCTTTAGAAATCTCCAGTTCAGAAACTGAAACTTTTTATTGATGTAAGGAAACATTTTCCCAGAATGCCTCAGAAGAACAAGAGCTTGAAAGACTTGCCTGAGCCTTGTGCCTGTGGATGGCAATGGAGCAGCAAGGGTCTGCTTGTCCTGAAAATGCTTGATACCTGATCTCGAGAAAGCAGTGTGTTATTTCATAAAGTCTCACTAGGCACAGATAGCAGTAGGGTCTGCTGCTATCTCTCAGTGCAGAGGCTTTGGGGATAGTGATCTCTGCACAGAGCAGGCAAACTTTAAAACTTAGCTCTCATCCAGCTTTGGCAGGAGTTGAGGAGTTACCCACAGGTGCTGAGGATGGCTTGCTGTTACGTTAAAATGGAAACCACCATCACCATTACAAGGGACAAAGGCTGTCTTTATTATTGTCAGTAACTACAATGATGTGTGTTACATTTGACCATGAGGCCCTCCCTTAACTTTCTTCTCTATCTGGAAAAATTCCAAGTAGGGATATGCTGTGGGATGTTCCTTTGAGGATTGCCCCTTTTCTTTGGCATGGTGTTTGAATTCAAAAGGTGCAAAGGACAAGACTTTCTAACCTTCCAAATTATGCTTTGATGGCGATACAAGCCCTCAGAGGAATATGCAGCACTGACCTGCTGCCATCACAAGGAAATGAAAAGCAGCACTAATGGATGTGTCTAAAGAGCTTCCTGGAAAAGGTCTAAAAAGGCAGGAGCTTCCTTCCGGTCAGAGAGGTAGCTGTCCATTCTGACCCTCTTCCCAAGGGATGAAAGGACTCCAGTTTTGTCTGCAGTTGACAGGCACACGAACAGGGGTGAAATATATGAATTTATGTCAGAAATGATTTCAGCTGATCTTCATGAAGAGCTCTAGAAACCAGCACACTACCATCTAGTTTAGAAGTATCTGATGGGTGAGCTCTGTGGTGCTGAGATACCCAAACACATGTCCTGGTAAGGAGTCAATGTGCATTTAGTCATGTGACTAGCCTGGTCCTCACCATCCTTAGGCCTCACGTGTTTGGTTCTTCCCTGCCCACTCTGAGCGGCTTTGATCTTCAGTGTAGACTTAAAGACCATGCTTTCAGAATCATTGATCTAGTAACCTAAAAACCTGACTGTACTTTACTTCCCAAGCTACTGTGTAAAGGAAGAACAGCTTACTCACTGTGAGGAATGTTCCAGAGACATTTAATTACAGCATTTGGAGATGTGTCACTCAACCATGGCTGGTTCAAGTTGTGGTCAGCTGTTTTATTAAGTCATTTGTCATCTTCCTAACCTTCCAGTCTGTAATTATCTTACTCTACCCCCAGTTCATGTGAGGGAAGTTGTCTTCTGCCCTCCAAAATCTAAACCCTAAGATAAACTTGTGTCTTTATAAGCATTATACTTGTATTTCCTTGCATTTAAAAATAATTTGCTGGGTGGTGGTGACACACACCTTTTATTCCAGCACTCAAGGCAGAAGCAGGTGGATCTCTGTGAGTTCAAGGTCAGCCTGGTCTACAGAGTGAGCAGAGTGAGTTCCAGGACAGCCAGGGCTACACAGAGAATCCCTTCCTAAAAAAAAAAAAACAAACAAACAAAACAAACAAACAAACAAACAAAAAAAACCAAACCTAACAAAAAGTTTCTGCTCATGGTATTTTGTTATCTGATTATTTCTACTTATAAATTTTAGAATCACAGCTTTGCTGAACTAGGATGAATTTAGAGATTATCTAATGCCAGCTACCTCTGTTTAAACTTAAAATTGAAAATGGGAAAGATAGGTGTTTTGTAAAGTCCATAGCAGCTTGGTAACAGCATCATGCTATTACATCAAGTGTGTAACCCTTGACTTGAAGATTTCCATGACCTCCCAACCTCACTGAAGTCAGGATGTTCTGGGTTAGCCAGAGGCAGTTCTTCTTAGAGATTTGGGCACAGTCACCTGGATTCAGAAATGCCCAAGTAGGAAGGGAATCGTGTAAGATGGAAGTTGACCAGCCAGCTAAAGATAGTTATAGGAAAGGAAAAACTGGCAGAGTTGGGGTCACCAAGTCTCTTTTCTAGTTTGATAGAATGCAGATTCTAAGTAGGAGCTAAAGTAGCAGGGTCTTAGCAGGATTAAACAATGAACATTTTCAAATGCTAACATACTAAATTCTATATGATGTATCTTTGCCAAAATCACTACCTCTATTTTTTTCCCCTTAAGGTAAATGTGGACAATATTGTTAAAGTTTGCTTCACCTAAGAAAGGCAATGGCAGCCAGGCAGTGGTGGTGCATGCCTTTAATCCCAGTACTCAGGAGGCAGAGCCAGGCCTCTGTGAGTTCAAGGCCAGCCTGAACTACACAATGAGATCCAGGATAGGCAGTAAAACTACACAGAGAAACCCTGTCTCGAAAAACGGAAAAAGAAAGAAAGAAAGAAAGAAAGAAAGAAAGAAAGAAAGAAAGAAAGAAGGGCAATGGCAGAGTGGTGTTCTTACTGTTCTACATCTGTCATTCCATCACTCAGGCATCTGGTGAGGAGGGTCCAGGAGGACGGTGAGCCCATTTTGCAGTCAACATGAAGGAGACTTGGAGCAGATGTCAGCATGATGCAGAGGTTACAAAGGCTGCACAACGCTAAGCTAGGAGGTTACCTGCAGACACATGTCTCTTGCATAAGAAGGTGTGTTCCGGCTGGTTTATTTTCTTTTAAAAATTCCTTTTTTTTCCCCCTCAGCACAATGTTTTATTAAGAAAATAATAAAGTAAAAATTTCTTTACTGGCTCTTAGTCTAGAAAGTGTTTTTTTAAATGACTTGATTTTCATTTTGAAATAATGTTGAATGACCACACAAAGTATTATTCTTCCTGACCCACCAGTAGTTAACAGTTCACAACAGCCTCCCTCCCTTTCCTTCACCTCTACATATAATTATATATTTTTTCAGAAGGACTTGAGAGTGCATTATCCCATTTACTCCTAAATGTTTTAAGTATATGTATGTCTCCTGTGAATAAGAACACTCACTTGTGTAAATATGTGCACTGACCAAAATCAAGAATTCTACAGTGACAGTTATTACCCAATCTATATCACATATGAATTCGGCAGCTGCCTCAGTAACAACTTTTAATGGTAAAAACCCAGGCCCAAGCCTGGGTTTCCATGCCTTTGGTTTCTTTTCATCTAGGTGAGTTTCCCATCTTCTCACCTTTCATTCCTGATGTTGATAAGAATACAGCCCGTTCAGTTCTAGTGCCCCCAGTTTGGCTACCCTATGACTGCCTCAGCACTGTGTTGTATTGAAAGGAGCTCTGGATAAGACTGCTGTGTGCTCCATGTGTCAAACATGTTTGCTAAGGTTGCTGATAGAAGTTGTTGGCGGTGCTGTCCACCTTAAAGTGAAAGCATGCATCTTAGATGATGGGTTCTTCAGTTTCCTTCAACTCAAAGTGAAGTTGAATCACCTTCAAAAAGCTCCATGGACTCACGTTCAGTCCACATTAAAACCTAGGGTACTTCTAGAGGATAGGGTTGTGTGCATAAGGGCATACTCAGCTGGGGAACACAGCCTAGTAAACATAGATGGAATTAAATGCTGACACAAACAGGAACGTCTTGTTTTCAGCTGCTGCACGGGCATGTTTTCTATGGAGATATGTGTCTTCCATATTGGTCAATTATCTGAGTAAGTTCTAGCATTTGAGGGTGTCATATGTTTCTGACCTTCTTGGAAGAACTCACTTTGTCTCCAATGGAAAATGATCTTGGTCTGTGATGGCTCACTGTGATGCCTTCCTGTTTAGAGCTGGAAAGGGAACCCAGTCTTCACATCCACAATGAAATTTCATAAAGACTTTAGGCTTCTGGGGAATGTCTTTGGTAGGCTACTCAGTATCTGAAACTGTCTTGAATGGTTGATGGACTGACCAATACTGACCTTTCTGCAGAGGTCACTGGATTTTTAGGGCACCTCAGTTTTTGAACCAATCCTGTTAACATGTGGTTTGTCTATAAGCCTGTAAAGGCATCTTGTTTCAATAACATTTTTAGCTGTAGCTGAGCCTCTGTGGTTTACAAAGGGTAACCAAATGCTGGCAGCTGACGGGTCCTGTAGCTCTTTCCTTTATGTGTAATGTGGTGTGTTTTTGTTGTTGTTTATTTTGTTTTGTTTGTTTAAAAACAGATTTGCTGTCATTCTACAGTCCCAAACACAGCAAGGAAAAACGAGGGAAGGAAATAGTTTTGCTATAAGCAACACGTGGGGCTGGGATGTGCAATAGAAGGGAGTGTGGTGCCAGGGATTCCTATTTCCTCAGTTGGAAACCCAGGTGCTTTAGGAAGCTGTTTCACCCTGACAAAGCTGCATCTTGGCCAAGGATGAAAATGTGGTGGCTCTATGCTGCCATCTGGTGGTACATTGCCACACTATCTCCACACCAGTTCCAAATTCCTGCGGACCAGCCCACAGTTGGCCTAGGAGGGCCAATGTGATACACCATGAAGTTGGGTAACCAATTAGGAGGCTCATCTATAAAAAACACATACATACATGCAACACTAAACAGACACAGTAGGTTGCATCCATCCGTCTATCTGTCTGTCGGTCTGTCTATCTATCTATCATCTATCTATCTATCTACCTTCTATGTAACAATAATAACTAAAAAGAGGCCATGAATTTGAGAGGTGGGGGCAAGGTGAAATAAGACAGAAAGGATTAGATGGGGAAGGTGGGGGTGATGTCAATATACTACACATATTAGAAATTAGAAAAATAAAACAACAAATTTAGGGCCTGAGAGATGGCTCAATGGTAAAGGTGCCTGCCTAAGTGTGTCAGCCTGAGGGCCAACCCTCAGGACAGAAGGAGAGCTGGTTATAAATCACAAGGCTTACATTGCTCTCCAGTCTCCAAATGTGCACTGTGCTGTATACACACCATAAAAGCATCTTAAAAATTGGCTAGGCTGTTTGCACAACGCGTGCCTATAGGACTTTTGCTCTTTCTTTTGGTGTTCTTTTGTGTTCTGTGAAATACACTTTCTGTCCTTTCATATCACTCAGTGCCCTTTGCATCCTTCCTTCTCCCATTTGTCCAACAACAAAATTCAAACCAGGAACAACAACTCCATTTGGGTCATTCTGGGTGGCTAGGAGTACTAAGCACTGGAAAACAACAGGGAAAACCCAACAGTGACTCTGTTTTACTGATGAGAGAATCAATCTGTCTATGATGGTGGAGCCCCAATGGGTCCTGGGCCCACCTGGCTGGAGCCTTAGCCGCTTTACTCAATTACACCTTGCCTTCATATCTGCTTGTGAAATTGAATGGTTTATTAGCTGTCCTCTGGTCATTTTTTGCTTTATTGATAGTTGTGGAATGGACTTTTCACTATGAAAATATGTCAGGCTTTAGTAAAAAGCTTACAAAAATGTTTGTGGATATAGGAAAGCCTTAGCCAGTGTCCTTTAAAATCTGCCTATTTTGGGCTGGAGAGATGGTTCAATGGTTGGTTAAGAGCATTTGTTGTTCTTGTAGAGGACCTGGGTTTGGTTTCCACACCCACATGGTAGCTTACAGTGATCTGTAACTCTAGTTCCAGGGGATCTGATACTCTTCTGTAGCCTCTGCAGGTATGCATGTGATACATATACATACATACGTATGTACATGTAGGCAAAAACACAATACACATAAAATATAAATACCTAAAAATTTAAAATTATGACTAAAGCAGTCATGTTTCTTAAAATTTTTGAATGTATGTGTGTGTGTGTGTGTGTGTGTGTGTGTGTAGGCCAGAGGCTGACACAGGTGTCATTATCTATTGCTTTCTACTTTATTTATTGAGGCAGGGTCTCTCACTGGAACCTAGAGCTTTCTGATTTGGTTAGGCTAGCTGGCGAGCACATCCTAGGGATCTTCTTATGAACATCTCTTCAGTGTTGAGATTAGAACATTTGTACTTCACAGCACACACTTTACAGACTGAGCCATCTCCTTAGGCTGGAAATATCCTTTATAAGGTTGATGATGAATTGAGAATAAAATGAAGTGAATTAAAAATTGTGACAGTTGCAGAAGGTGATGTTTTTGAATTAGTCTATGCTAATATTAATTATTGTTATGCTACAATGTGTGACAGATTCATAGTAAGGTTCATACATGACCAATACAATGTATTCAGTAAAGTAGTAATATTCAATTCACTGTGAGTTGAATATTTTTTTGCTTAATTTGGAGGATTTAGAAGTTTGTCTGATTGACTTTAGAGCAAAGTCATTTTTAAAAGATTAGTCAATAAACACTGTATAATTTGTATTGTTTCTGAGTAAATACTTTTTCATTTAAAAAAATTTAAAAAGTTATTATTTTATGTGTATGAGTGTTTTGCTTGCGAATATGTCTGTGCACTGCCTGCATGCCTGGTGTCTTTGAGGACAGAAGAGGGTGTCAGATCCACTGGAATTGGAGTTATGGATGGTTATGAGCTGCCATGTGGGTGCTGGCAACGGAACCCGGGTCCTCTGCAAGGAAAACAAGTACTCTTAACCACTGAGCCACCTCTCTAGCCTCCGTTCTCTCTTGTCTTTCCTTCCTTCCTTCCCTTTTTGTTTGGGAGGAGGGCAGGGACTCTGTTTCTTTGGCTGCTCTGGAACTTACTATGTAGATCAGGCTGCCCTCAGATTCTTGGACAGCCCTGACTGTCTCCTGACCTTTGCCACCACACCCAGTTGTGGGTAATGGTCAACCAACCATTCATTCTGCTAATGAAGTACTGATCCTCTGATGTTTTTCCCTACTTTATTTAAAATGTTATTTTGGATGGTGTGAGATGAACTCAGGGCCTTGTGTATGCTAAGCACAAGTTCTGCCATCAAGTTACATCTCCAGTGCTACAAATGGTGCTTCTGTAAAGCCCATGGGTATGATGATGTGGGCATTGTGCTTCCCAGAACTTCTCTATGGTCTGTTTTATAAACATTATTTAAAATTAAAAACGAATTTCATAGACATAAAATGTATTTTGATCATATTCACACCTAGAGCTCTTCCCAGATCCACCCCCATCCATTTCCAACTTCAAATCCCTTATTTTTATTTTTAATTTTGAAACAGATGTTACAAATAAAGTTTTTGAACTCATTATGTACATCATGCTGCCCTTGAGATTAAAGTTTTTTTTGTTAGTTTGTTTCAAATAAAATAGCACACTGAGTCCTATTTGTGCTGCCCATGTACTCATGGTGGAGGGGAGGGCCGACTACTGGAGCATGGTTAGCCTATGTGGTAGGTTTTATACATAGATAAAATATTTATATTAAAATCTAGATGTTAGACTTGTGGAAGTGATAGGCGTTCCTTGAATACTTCCTGTGTAGCCCTATCTGCATGCCCAGGGCTGGAGTTGTGGAAGCCTTGTTTCTATCCCATCTATGAGGGCCCCAGAATGATCCTAAGCTATCTATAACCTGTATGGAGACGTGTCCCCCTAGATGTTAACTACTCTGAGAAGCTATTGACTCCATGAGAAGTAGTTTCCAAAGGCCTGGTGGACTTCCTTCCGGGACTTGAGGGTGCGCACCAGGCGAATGAGTGAGCGCGGTGAAGGCGCCACTGTGCATTTATTTGTTCCTCCACCTCCTCTCCACACCTGGGCTCATGACAAAGGAGGCTGGAGCCCATGCACCAGGTTCGCTTTAGACTGCGTCCCTGTGAGCGCTGATGGGAGTTTACAGGTCTGTAGGGGTCCAGACCTAAGTGGAGCCAAGACTGAAGGGCACTGTTCACTTGTTAAACATAGGAGAGGAACAAAGCAGAGGAACCGAGTCCAATAGCTTGGCCAGCCCCAGAGCCATCCTTGGCTGAGCTGAGCCAGCTTCCTGTATCATGTGCTTCCACGGCAACATGCAGCCTTGCCAGAGGCCGGAAGCAATGTTGCCAGCTGATCGCAGCTCCAAAGCTGGGCGAATAGCCCCTTTCTCACTGCAAGTAGTGTCTTCTTAGGTATTTGATATAGTAACAGAAAACTGACTTGCCTTTCAATTCCCTTCCAAAGAAAACCACTCTGTGATGTGGTACTGAGCATGAGGTGTGAGTGGAAACAAGTTTGAACAACGAGGGGCGTTTTACAGACAGGACAGTGCTAGGTCAAATGCTCCCTTCAAGCCCCGGCTCTTTGTCTTTCTTGCTCAGACAACCCCTGGGAACCTGTTGCTAGGGTTTCTGAGTGACTGAATAAAGAAACACCTGTTTTGTTTAAGACTACAAAAACAGGAATTTCTTCTCCAGGTCCAGATTCTGTTTCCAAGATGACCTTCCAGTTCCAGGGAATCACATCCTCTTCTGGCCTCCTCAGGCACTGCACACATTTGGTATACACACTTACATGCAGTCAAAACACTCATACACATAAAAATAATAAAGATAAATTAAAACACAACTCCTTTTATTTGCTACTGGATATATTTTCTTCTTCTTCTTCTTCTTCTTCTTCTTCTTCTTCTTCTTCTTCTTCTCCTCCTCCTCCTCCTCCTCCTCCTCCTTCTTCTTTTTCTTCTTCTTTTTGAGACAGGGTGTCTCTGTCTATCTGTGGCTGTCCTGGAACTTGCTCTGTAGCCCAGGTTGTCCTAAAACTTGCTCTGTAGACCAGGCTGGCCTCACTAGATATATTCTTAATCAATAAAGGCTCCATGAAATGTAATGTGGTAGCTAGCCAGAGCAGCTCCCTTTTAGGAAGTGGGATGCAGCTATTAAGAGTAGTTAGAGGGGATTGAAGGGTGTCATTCCAACAAGGAGGGCTGCGACCAAGCAGGAACTTTGTGTTAGAAGCCAAGCCAAGTATCTGTAAAGGGAGTGGGAGGCGGAACTAGATTTACCCTTGAGGGTTCTTTGTTGTGATTCCTTTGCAGTCATCAGTTGGTATAGCCTGAGGAAATATCTACAAACCTCTTCTCCCTCCCTCCCTCCCTCCCTCCGTCCCATTCTTCCCCATTCCTTCCCTAAATGCTTAACATAAATTTGACAAAGTTTTTGTATAAAAATTCAGGCAGTAAACATTAAGTCTGGCAGGCTATTCGGTCTCTATTCCAATGGGTCCACAAAGTAGTAAGCAAGCAGGGCTGCATTCCAGCTGAACTGTATTTATGGAAACAGGGTATTGGGCTAGATTTGGCCTGAAATCTATAGTTTGCCAGTCCTTTGCTCTAGATTATAAAGTAGAAAAAAATCCAGATTTTCTTTTAAGTTAGATATCTGTGTTTCCCCAAATCATATAGATGCTGTTGATGTATATAGATAAATTCATTCATCTCTGTAGATTCTTTTTCTTAGGATTTCCCCCATAGACGTTACATGATATCATGTGGATTCTGGGCCAGTTGCCTTTCTGATGCATGATACCCCCATAGCAGGGATCTGATGGTATGCTCTGCCAAACTCTAGCTCCATAATATGTCTTTACTGGGCCTTTTGTGTGTGTGTGTGTGTGTGTGTGTGTGTGTGTGTGTGTGTGTGTGTGTGTGTAAATGAATTTGGAAATCACTGGGTTTAAAAAGCTAACCCAACATCTCTTCCTCATGTAGTAGAACATTATCCAGAAGGCATCCAAACTGGAATTTTGTAGGTCAGCATTTCTTTCTTTCCCAGTCTGATCCATCCCCAAGTCTTATTTGATTTACTTCCTAACATTTTTTTTTATGTCTGCATTTCTTTGTTCCTATCCTCCCAGGTAGCCCTGTGATAAGTCTTGGCTTCCTCCAAATTCACTCACTCCCACCCCAACATGTCACCTGCAAGAAATCTGTATGGACAATACAAACCTAACCAGGGCATTGCCCTTCTTAAAATGAATCTCCCCAGCCAGCATTCGCTAACTGGCATTCACTAGGGTGTTAAATATGTCATGAGAAAATTCAAGGTATTGGATAAAGCAATTTAAACAGAGTTCTCCTGGCTCTGGGCTTTTCACATATGAAAGTAGAGTGTTGTCTAGGAGAGGACGAGATACGCATCTCTCAAGCCACCTGTACAAGTGGCATCCTTTTCCACGGACACTGATGGATTACCATCACTATGCACATTCTTTGAGAATCTGCTTTACAGACATTGCAGAGTCCATTTGATGAGGATTCATTCACCTTCACATCCTTTGGGGCTGCCCACATTGTGCTTTTCTTGTCTAGATTTTCTGCTTTTTCCTCTTACAAGTCAGCCTGGGCAAGCGAGGAAAAATTCAGTTTTAGATGAAAGAGACCAGCCTTGAAATTTCAAAAGCTTATTAGATGTATAAGTTTGGGTGAACTTCAGTTGCTTTGAGTCTTAACCCTCATTAAAGTAGATATTACAACATGATCTCATTGTGTACAGAATCTGCAACAAACAAAACAAAAGCAAACAAGAATTGGTAGAGTGTAATGACTTGAGTCTGACGTAATAAAGGAAAGGAGGAATTGCCAGTCAAATTTCACAAAGTATCAGCTAGAAAAAAAAATGAGTTTGGATATTATTGTACAGCACTAACTATGGTCAATAATAATGCACGTTTCAAAATAACCAAGAGTAAATTCCAAAACAATACAAAATATTAAGTGAGTTGAACTCTGTTAATCATTCTGTGCTACATACATGTGTCAGAACATTACACTGTACTCCATAATACAATATGTTTATGATGTTTTAATTAAAATAGTAATAATTATGGGTCAGGTATGGTGGCCCACACCTTTAATCTCAGCAATTGGGAGGTAGAAGCAGGCAGTTCTCTCTGAGTTAGAGGACAGCCTGGTATACGTGGTGAGTTCTAGGCAAGCCATGGGTTTATAATGAGACCCTGTCTCAAAACAAATTATAATAATTAAAAAAGAAAAGTCACCCCAAAAAATCAACTTCAAATAATGATTTGATTGATGATACGCCTTGCCAATGACTGCTATCTTTGCTCATGTTTGGACGTCCAGGGGATCTTGACAAGGATGTCACAGAGCCAGCTCTCTCTGAATGCAAAGTCTCCTTGTACAATGGAGGCCTTGGGAAAGGATCTCCTGAGCTTGCTGGATGATGCTGTTGCTGTGCCTGTAAGGATGAGATGGTGCTCTTTTTCTGTCTAGATTTTATGAGCCCACCAGGCATAGTGGTGATTCTGTTTTTGTTTCTCTCGATGTGTTTCTGGGTATCCCTCTTGTGAGAGGCAGCAGCTTTGCCTTAGGTCACTGGCTGATACCATTTTCCCTAAATAATGTACTTTGCCTTGTCACAAAACTTTTTTTTAACCCCCAAAAGAGAGTAAGTGACAGTTTGTTTTTAATGAGTAGCAGTGTAAACTTTGAAGTTGGGTTATTCGGGGGCTTTTACTTAAACTATTTTAAACATGTTTAGAAAGAAACTGCTCCAAATTTTAAGGACAATATGAAGAAAATGTGATGCATTCACATGATGGGTGTGAAATGATTATTGAGTTTTCATGAATATTTTTCTTTCATTATATATATATATATATATATATATATATATATATATTTATATATATATATATACGTTTTTTGAGACAGGGTTTCTCTGTGTAGCCCCGACTTTCCTGGAACTTGCTCTGTACACCAGCCTGGCCTTGAATTCAGAGATCTTGCTGCCTTTGCCTCCAGAGTGCTGGAATTAAAGGCGTGTACCAATACCTCCCAGCAAATTTTTTTTAAAGTAGAAAAATGCTTAATAAGATATACTATGGACAGATCAGGATCTGCCCTGATCATTTCACTCAGGACCATTTTAAAATGAGAACTCTGCTTTTCACTACACCGTTATGCTGTGTTTGCTCAGTAGGTGGCACACTTCTCCCACCTTTAAAAACTTTGTTCACATTACGGTATAAAGAGTTGATAATTCATTGTGACTAAATTCTCTTTGGGTCTTAGCTAGTTACTTTACAGAATCATCATACTTTGCACATAGAATATATTGTATAATTAAACCTATATTTTCACTACAGTAAAGAAGTTTAATTTATTCCTGTGTTCATACAATTAATTCTTCCATTCACATCTTGCCAAGTGCCCCATCTGCTAAGCTGCTCTTCTGTCTAGTCAGTAGTCACTCATTCAGCACCTATCATATGCCAGCCTTCACCGAACTCCAACGATGCAAAGATGTGTGAATTGTGGTCTTTGTTATCATTTTCAAAGTAAAAGTCTGAATCTGTGTAGAGAGAAACACAATTATACTATGACACAATTGTGCTTTTTACATCATTAGAGTATGGGGAGCATTGGGTGTATGAGGAAGCCAGGAAAAATGGACTGAGCTGTCCTGTGGGAGGAGTGTGGGAGTTCCTTGATACTGTTAACTCTACCCAGGCCAAGTCTTGAGAGATAAAGAGGGAATAGTCCAGCAACCATCAGGCTGGAGGTGCACCCCAGGGATCCAGGGAAAAGCATGGAGGGTGCAGGGATGCACCTACATGTGCTTCTGCCTCTTCGAGCATCTGGACCACAAACACTGCCTATGGTCCTCCATCCAGCCTGGCAGTGAATTTACCTCAGGGCAGTAGAAAAATACCATCCCTGGATGTAATGGACAGCTGTTTTCTTCTATTTCTTTTTCCCTTCCCTTCCCTTCCCTTCCCTTCCCTTCCCTTCCCTTCCCTTCCCTTCCCTTCCCTTCCTTTCCCTTCCCTTCCCTTCCCTTCTCCCCTCCCCTCTCCTCCCTCCCTCCCTCCCTTCCTCCCTTCCTTCCTTCCTTTACTCCTTTCCTTCTTTCTTGATTCTTTTTTGGGGTGGGGGAGTTTTGAGATAGAATTTCTCTGTGTAGCCTTGGCTGTCCTGGAACTCGCTTTGTAGACCATGCTGGCCTCAAACTCAAGATCTGCCTGTCTCTGCCTCCTGAATGCTGGGATTAGAGGAGTGTGTCACTACCACCCTCTAATTGACAGCTTTTAAAATTTAATTATTTTGAAGCTGTTCAGGCCATTAAAAAAATCTCAAGGTGATTTTAAGAAGCATTTAGGTTAGGCTATACTATTTCTGTTGTTGAGTGATGGCAAATGAGCTTCAAAATGTCCACAGGGATCCCCAGGTCCTTCGGGAGCTTGCTCAGTAGGTGCACTCTGAGCCCCTCTCACAGTGACTCTGACCTTAGGGATCTGAAGACTATTAGAATTTTCACAGCTTCCCCAGACAGAAGCCTGGCCAGCTTGAAGACTGTGGTAAGGGTGGAAGCTTTGTCAGTCACCTTAAAGGTGGTTTCTTGTTTGTTCTTTATCTTTCTAGGCTGAGATGGTACATGGATTCTAGGACAGAGGAGTCACTGCAGAGGCCTGTGGTCAGGATGGTGGGGTGGAGACAGGGGTGGCTGAGGACCTTGGCACAGTATGGGTGACAGTATAGGAGCCTGAGTCATGATAGTGATGGTGAAGACTCCAGCAGGGTACAAGACCTTTGAGATTCCAGAGGCATCTAGAATGGCAACACAAAGGGGCTGCAGAGATGGATCAGTGATAAAGAGAACTTGTTCTTGCAGAAGTCCCTGGTTCAGTTTCCAGCACTGGATGGTGGTGCACAACCATCTGTAACTCTAGTTCGTGTGTGTGTGTGTGTGTGTGTGTGTGTGTGTGTGTGTGTGTGTGTGTGTCTTATGCCCTCTTCTGGCTTCCGAGGGCATTGCATACATGCAGGCAGATACATACATAAAATAAACAAACCTAAGTAAAACCAGTAATAGAATGAAAACATGTGGAGCTCTGACAAAGGAGAACTCGATGGGCCCAACAATTAAAAAGAAATAAGGCCCTTCGTGACACATAGTAAGAATTGGAGAAAGCGATAATGGGTCCTGAGCACTGAGTGCTAAAGTGTTGTTCTGTAGTAATTCTTTCTTCAGTTTCCAATAGTGAATCTTCCCACATACTGCTCCTTCCTCATCCCTCATTTTCTGGTATCCAAAATACACACTGAATATGATAACTGAGAAATTCTGATAGCACATGGAATAAATAATACACGACCAATAGTCCCTGACTTACATGGTTTGAATGATTTTCCTATTGTAATGCAAAAGCCATATGTAGTCAGTAGAAACCATGATTGAATTTGGGTTTCCTTCTGGGTTAGTGATATGTGGTACAATCCTTTTTGGAGATCCTGGACAACAGATGCTACCTGTGGCTTGTGGTCATCCATGTGACCATCAGGACTCAAGATAATCACAGAGACTATGCAGCTGAGCTGTGGTGTTTGTTAGATTAGGTACAGTTGATGCATTTCTATGTACAATATTTCCAACTGATTCTGTGTCTTATTTCTAGTTGAACACACACACACACACACACACACACACACACACACACACACATGAGAGAGAGAGAGAGAGAGAGAGAGAGAGAGAGAGAGAGAGAGAGAGGGAGAGGGAGAGGGAGAGGGAGAGGGAGAGGGAGAGGGAGAGGGAGAGGGAGAGGGAGAGGGAGAGGGAGAGGGAGAGGGAGAGAGAACGAACATTGGGAGGAAGTTCTTGTTTTACTTGGGGGATGGGCATTGGTGAAACTTTCCATCAAGCTCTCTAGTATCCATATACACTGGCAAGAGTGGGACCTCAGCAATGATAAGAGGAACGAACTCAGTTCACCTGAGCTTGAGGACAAGTGATAGGATGTGCAGGAGACCAAAGAGAAGAACTGGCAGGTGAGGGGTTTCTACTTCAAGCCTGGGTGTAGTTGAAGTGATGCAGCGGATACTATTATTAGGTAGCATACTGAAAAAAAGATTCAGAACTGGTAATATTTAAAAGAGCAAAGGATGATGCTGGCAGAATAGAAAGAGGCCACTGAAGTAGAGGAGAGGGACCGAATAGGAGATTAGAGGGAAGTGGCCGGTAGCCAGGGTGAAATACTGAAGCTTGGACACCAGGGCAAAGTGAGGCAGCTGGTAGGCAAGCTGCAGGCGGACCTTTACCAGGGAGCAGTGTGCCAGTGTGTGCTGGGATTCTGGAAGGGCCACACTGACCGCTGCACTCAAGCTACTAAGAAGCTAGTAGGTGGGCACGTGTGTGTGTGTGTGTGTGTGTGTGTGTGTGTGTGTGTGTGTGTGTGCAGATGAAGTGGAAAACTCATTTCCCAGCTCACACTCATGAAAGACAGGATCTCAGTCTGAATCTGGCCCTGTGAGTCTGGAGCCTAGGTGCACAAAGGCAGCCACATCAAGCATTTCCTTTGTATTATTCTCCAATTCAGCTTCTTGAATCTTCACACTCCATTTCCTTTAATGCTGATATAATCTTGTTTGTAGACTTGATTATTTGTTTTAAAAGTACCATTCTGTCCTCAGTTACTGACTTTCTGTAGTTATCACCATTAAATACTTTCCCTTCTGAAATTACCATTTTGGTTTGCTTTTCTGTAAAGTACAAGTTAAATTTGATTGGTTTTTTAAAAAAATTATTTTACTTGACGTGCTGCTATAATGTGATGATTAGTGATTGTGTTTTTTGTTTTGTTTTGGTGAGTGTGCTAAACAGTGTGAGTAATAGCTTTAGAGATCCAGCCATGGCCCTTGGCTCTGGCCCTTCTAGAAGAGAGCATGTGGCAGTGGCAGTGTGTACCAAGGCTGTTCAACTCATGGCAGAGAGGAAGTTGAGGGACAGGCATAAGCTTCAAAGGTATATCCTCAGTGATCTCCTCTCCAGTTACCTCCAACAGTTTACACCTCTGCCAGAAACAGTGCCACAGCTGAGTGCCAAGTATTCAACACAGGCACCTATGGGGGAACAGTTTACATAACAGGCTATGGTTTTCCTCCCTTAAATTGTTTATGTTCGTTTGAGTATCAAGGAAATGAATTTACTATACTGATTATAAATTGGAGGCATACACACTATGAAATACATTTGATTAGAATTTATGCTTGATGGTCATGAAGGGAAAGAGAGACTTTATTGTTCAGAAGAGGGTATGTGAGCAGCTTGATGCAGGTGGGGGTCCTAGGATGCTAACAGATTGCTAGGTGTCTCATTTGGAGATGGATATGGATGCATCTTTAAAACAGTGTATGTGCCACCACACCTAGCTACTGTTCTTTATATAACTCTCTTAGAACAATTAGTGTCTTCTAGTCAATGTAGACATTTAGGTATGCCCCAAAGTTCTGTTTCATGAGTTATTTCTCTTTTTATGCATCATTCCAATCACCTCAACTGATACATTCACACAGAAACCTCTCAGTTTTATTGGGGTCAGTTTGTATTTTTCACTGACTGTTAGGCATTGCTCCATGGATGTTGTACTAGTAAACTCCTCAGCTTAATAGTTTCAAAATTACTTCTATGGAAAGCCATCTCGTTTGTGACTCATCACTTTCATTAATATATTATCTCTTTTAAAAATAATATTATACTATTTTTTTGAGAATTTTATACAGTGAATGTTGATCATGTTCAATCTCGGTCTCCAATCCCTCCTAGATCCACCCTCTCTACCCTCACTTTCCTATTCACCAACTTCCAGTTTTCTTCTTCTCTTTAAAAAAGCCTATTGAGCTCCATTTGTGGTGCTCTACTACCCTTTGGAGTGGGGCCTGCTCTGGAGTGTGGTTGATCTGCTAGCAGTTACACCATTAATGAAAATGTGACTCTCCCCAAAGCTATCAAGTGCTGATAGTTCCTCAGCTTGTGGTAGGATTTCATGCCTACTTTCCTGCTGTGTTGGGATTGTGTCTGGATTGAACTCGAGGTTACAATTCCTGTGAGTTCATATGTGAAACTGCCTTATTGTGTAAAGAAAATACCATTTATTCCCTCTTCCTCTCATAGGGTCTATAACTTCTCTAACCATGGGTTTTTATCCCCATTAATAGCATGGGGCTGGCCTTAGATCCACTCAGGAAGTGATTGATTAGTTACTTCCATAACATTACTGCCACTACTGTACCAATGGGTATATTTTGTCAAGTCAGTCATTATTTTAGCTTCCAGGAGCCATAGCTGGGTGATAGTGATGATCATGTTTCTCCTTCGGTAGTGTGCACAGCACCTTCCAGCAGTATGGAACTGGCCAGTAGGGATGAAACTTTGAGGTGAGTACTGTGTTGATTTCTCTGTGTTCTGTGGTCTAAGTATGTGGTGTCTTCAGCTATAGAGTTTTTGCCATCAGGTTTTGGAAGGTAACCAAGAGCATTATTGCTAACCTGTAATGTTTGGAGGACTATGGGACCCAAAAAGCCAAAAAGATGTACCCATTTCTGAGACTGGGATTTTGCTAGCCTCTGGTAGCTAGCTTTATGAGTTGAATTAACAAGAGAAAGAGAATACACACAGATACTCTTAAAGCTGAGAAGAAAGTCTTTCTTGTTGGCCAGAGGCTGCATGGGGAACTTGCCCAAATCATGCAATTCTGATCCTCAGGGTTTTTGACTTTTATGTACAAAAACCACATCCTGACTGACACACTTTAGTTAGCAAGAAGCAGAACTACGGAAGCCAAAAAGCAAGGGTAGTGTATTTAGAGATTTTCTGGTGTCCTGGAACTATGGGCCAAGTCTTGATGGATTAGGTCTTTGTTCCCATTTTTGCAGGTGTTGGGGCCTAAGTGGTTTTAAGGTCAGAATGGTATCTCAAACATGGCATCAGTTGTGCTAAGGTGTGGGGGTCTGTTACACTACTAGGAACATTATTTGTAGTTAGAGTTTCCTGCCTGGCCCAGTCAGGACAAATCTCTCTTACCCGCCAGTCCCATAGTCGCTCAGACCCAACCAAGAAAGCACACAGAAACTTACATTGTTTACAAACTGTATGGCTGTGGCAGGCTTCTTGTTATCTACTTTTTCTATCCTAAATTAACCCATTTCTGTTAGTCTATACTTTGCCACATGGCTTGTGGCTTACCAGTGTCTTTACATCTTGCTTTTCATGGTGGCGGCTGGCGGTGTCTCTCCCCAACCTTCTACTTCCCAGAATTCTCTTCTCTCTTGTCCCGCCTATACTTCCTGCCTGGCCACTGGCCAATCAGAACTTTATTTACACAGAGCGATATCCACAGCACTTCCCCCTTTTTTTTTTTTAAAGGAAGGTTTTAACTTTTACATAGTACAATTACATATAACAAAACAATTATCAAGCAAGAACTACAGTTACAATATTAAAGAAGATATCCTATCTATCTTATATTTGTGAGTCTAAGGTTTTATATCTAACTTATCTTTTATCATAACTGAGAAAATTATAACTATCTAGTCTTCAACCACATCAAAGACCTCAGAAGGATATAATATTACCTGAGAAACAGGAGAAGGATGCAAGCAACTTTCGGGAGTCTTGCAGGGTAGACAGAGATAACTGGCAGCCTGGACAGTCACCTAATGTTCCTTTGTAAAGTTGGGGTATTTGTCTTCAGCCCACAGGGCTAGAGTGTCTCGGTCACTTCTCTCAGTGCCCTGTAGAATTTCTGGCAGTTTCCTCTGCGAAGCAGGTACCTGAAGGACCATTTTGTCAAGCAAAGTTCAGTGGTCACCTTTCTATGGGTCCTGCATGTCCAGTTGATTGAGCAGTCTAGGCAAGAACAGTTTCTTGCCCAAATGGCTATTTTTGCCAAGGTGAAGATAAACTCCATATGAAGTGTCTTCAATGCCCATCCTCCTCTCTGAAGTAAATCGGTGCTGCCAGGAACAGACATGTTTCACTGTCCAGAAAGTCTAAATTTTAAAAGTATTTTAAATGCCATATTCTGTAGGTCTTTGAAGTAATTGAAGATTACCTATCTATCTGAAATATGTCTATGTATATCTAGAAGACTTAACTAACATGGCTATGAGTATGATTATCACAGATGATTAATTATTAATCTATTTTTAATTATCCATTACAATTTTAAATGAGCTATACAAACATAATACCTTAAACACAAGTAGAAATATATACATAGTATAACAAAATTAACTTTAAGTTTTTATCAGTATACTAAAATCTATACCAATGTAAAACATTTTAAACAAGTTGTTGCTCTTTAGAAGTAAGTTCCTTAATCTAGCCTTTCATCCTGTTATATCTATATCATATCCCCTTTTCTTCTTTAGAAAGAGATCGCATTTATAATCAACCTGCTTTAAAGAAAAATATTGTTTTTTCTCTGTCCCACACCAGAGGGCTCTTCTGATTTGGGACACAAGAATCTCTTAACCTTTTCTTTTACCAATATGTCTGAGTTTAGAGAAGGAGTGAGCCAATTCCATCTCCAAAGCCAGCTTGATAATTTTGGGAATGTGGGCATAGTTTCTCTTACTACTTCCTGCTGGAGGGGGGGGCGCTGCATCTTATGGGGACACAAAGAAAATTTTAGGATTATGGAGTAGTCCATTAGGGTGAACCTCTGAGCCAGTTGCCTTGAAACCATTCTGGATGTTGGATCATCTGAGCCATGGTGTCATCGGAGACCTTTCAGGTGGTCTTGGCTGATCAAACCTGATATATCTTAATCTGGAACAAATCCACAGCCTCTGGCTTTCTGTGGAAACAAAAGCAGAGACTCCTTTCCAAAGCAACATAACCTAAGATACAAATTTTGAAGTCGAGGTACCTTTAAAATTTACATACTTGTTTAACTCAACAGCTTTTACGATCAAATCTTTTTCTGCAGTTAAAAATCCCAAAGACAACATAAACCAGATTCTCTGTGTAATATCCATCTTTGTAAGACTGAAACGCTGTTGTGGCTGCTGGCTCCGCCCACCTCTGCTTCCCAACATGGTGGCGGTACAGTTTACTGTCAGCTCTGGGTCTGGAGCCATGTGTACCATCAACTATCAGAAGCAGTTCTATCAAAGCAGTGCATAGCCCAGAAACCTTTTTTTTCTTTTTTTATACTAGCAAAGGCTAAATCCACCACGCAGCAGAGTAAAGTGCCGCTTGTATACTACTCATTCCCGCCGCACTGCAGGTCAGACGCACACGCCAGGAACCCGCCATGGTAGCTCAAACCGGCAGGCTGCCGCTAACTTGAGAGAGACAACTAGGAAGCTGTTTTTAGCTCCGTTTTAGAATCTTTTTTCTCAGGTTTTAGGTGGAAACTCTTGCCAACACGTTGGATGCCATTTGTAGTTAGAGTTTTCCTGCCTGGCCCAGTCAAGACAAATCTCTCTTACATGCCAGTCCCACAGTCGCTCAGACCCAACCAAGAAAGCACACAGAAACTTACATTGTTTAGAAACTGTATGTCCGTGGCAGGCTGCTTGTTATCTACTTTTTCTATCTTAAATTAACCCATTTCTGGTAGTCTATACTTTGCCACATGGCTTGTGGCTTACCAGTGTCTTTACACGTTGCTTTTCATGGCGGCGGCTGGCGGTGTCTCTCCCCAACCTTCTACTTCCCAGAATTCTCTTCTCTCTTGTCCCGCCTATACTTTCTGCCTGGCTACTGGCCAATCAGAACTTTATTTACACAGAGCGATATCCATAGCAATTATTGCTTTGTTATTGGGTTAACTCAATTTGAACATCTTTTATACATGAGAAAAGACATGGAATTTTGCTGGAGTTTCCCATGTTCTGGTTTGGTAGCTCAGACAATCTCAAGTATGCCCTTTGCCTGAAATTATGATAGCATACTGTTGATAAGATTTTACAACATGTTTTCTCCAAAGACCAAGAGATTACAATGGTAAGTATTTGTTAATTTTTTAATTTTTTGTTTACAGGTCTTCAGGTCAGAGCAGAAAGCCAATATTTGGCCATCCAAATATCGTATGTGTTAAGATATCTACTTGGATCATTTCCAATGAAACTTTTGTCCAAACCAAGCAAGACATTGGTGCTCAGAACTGTCTTGTATGCTTAGATTTGTAAGGAGCACAATTTGGAAGAGCTGTCTTACATACTAAAATTCTGTTTCAATTATAATGAAGAATGTTGAGCAATCCCAAATCACCATTTTTTCACAGAAGTAAATATAATATTTGTTAATTTTCACATTGAACATATTGTTCACAAAACTGAAAAAACAAAAACAAAAAACTCCGCGGGGGGGGGGGGACCTGCTAAAAACACTAAAACAGTCCAAGTCAACAAAATTACATGCATACATAACTTTTCAGTAAAGTAGGTATGATGAATAGTAACACCTGTAATAACTTAATAAGAGGGTTTTAAAATTCACATGTCTTATCATCACCAGGCTATCATCCTGGTCACCCCTTAGCCCTTAGTCCTGTGATCTTCATCACCTGAATTCAGATGAGACAGAACTGTGGGAGGCCAGCTCCCGCCTTTTTAAAGGGTTCCTAGGAGGAGAAGAGAGAAATAAGAAACTTTCAGATAGAAAGATAGCAGAGAGGAGACAGACAGAAACACAGGATAGCTTCGGGAAGACCTGGATCAAAATCCACTGGCCTCTTCTGATAGAAAGATAGCAGAGAGGAGACAGACAGAAACACAGGATAGCTTCGGGAAGACCTGGATCAAAATCCACTGGCCCCTTCTGTCTCTTCAAAAGTGCTTTTTTATGGATTGCCCAGAGTCTGGGGAATGTGCTACATCAGGTGTGGGATATTTCAGGGAAAAAAAAAAATCTACCTACACTATGCTCTTATGTCTGTTAACTTTATTCCTCTAAGACCAAATTCTATCTTTACAGCTACAGCTCCACCAGGCATTCAGGGCAGGAATAAATCTAGATACACCAAGCTCTTTGTCTGTCTGCTTTATTTCTCTGGGGTAAAATCCTGTCTACATAGCTTCAGTTCCATCCTGACACTCAGTTCTGTTTTGTCCCCTCGTTTACTGTCGGTCCCTCATAGTCCTGCTAACAACTAAGTGCTCATCTTTGTCCTCTGTTTTTTCACACTCCATCTCTACTTGCTCTCTACTCCTGGCTCTGATGAACTCTACAAGAGTTCTGCCTTACCATCTACAAAACCTCTGTGTTCTTCTCTTCTACCTGGTCAGGCCATTCTTTCCACTTCTACAGAAAATGCCTATTCCTTCTTCCCCTGGCTATGTGGTTCTCTGCCTCCTCAGGAATGTTGCTCCACCCTACCTTCCATCTTGATATGTAAAAACCTGTTCACAGTCAATTGCTCTGGAGAGCCACTAGGCCTCAAGGCAAGGGGATGATTGGAGCTTCATTAGCACAAGAAACACATCCCCAGCCAGTCTGTCTCCTCGGGGTGGGGTGGGGGGGGGGGGGTGGGGGGGGGGGGGGGGGGGGGGGATGGGGAGGTAGTTAGTTACCTAGAAGTTAAGCAGGTCTGAGGAGCTGAACTGTTTGCCAAATGGTCTGGGAATATTTGGGCACACAAGAATTACATAGCAGAAGATAGCTGAAATATTAAAAGCTGGATAACACCAAATATTCATAATAAATGGCTTGCCTTTTGATAAACCCTTGGCCAGTCAAAGTATAGCTTTAATACACAGCTGAATCTCTATAATATATTCTTGTGGTTCGCCACACTTTTTATAACAGTGTCAATGGGCGGGGCAAAAGACCAGCCCCTTGCTAGATCAAAGCATACAGCACAGCCAAGTGCAGACCCTTCCAAACACCTGGTAACCATGCCTGTGGTCCAATCATCCCTTTATGCAGCCCTGCTGGGTAAAGCAAGCTCAGATCTCACTAGGAAACCTCTGTGGGTCTCCACAGAGAACATAGTGTGGCAGGCAAGTGAGTGCATTACAGAACTATATGGAGCTCTCCAGGGTGAGAATGGACAATGTGCTAGAATTCTGCCCCCACTCCAGCTGCATGACCGCACATTTGCAGTTCAGGAGCTCAGAAAGGGTTTTGCATCTCACATCACAAGTGTGCATTGGTGACTATGTGCACACAGTGTGGTTATGCAATCAGCACATGCATGGTGTAGCTCCATAAGCTCACCTGCACATGTTCGCCAGGAACCTTTAAAAAGCTGGACACAGACACGATCTTCTCTCTCTGTTCTGTTCTCTCTCTCCCCCACCATCTTTCTCTCTGCTCTTCGCAGGTGCATCTCCCCAGGCCTGGTACTTCTGCCCCCACCTGTCATCCTCTTAATAAAGCTCTGATACTGATACTGGGGTAGTTGTGGCTGTGACCTTTCTGTGTGGTAACTAGTGCCGCATATCATTCTTTCTCCCCCCCCCCCCATTTTTCTTTATTAAGAAATTTTCTACTCACTTCACATACCACCCACAGATTCCCCCTCCCTCCTCCCATCCCCAGCCCTTTCTCCCAAGCCCCTCACCCCCATCCCCACATTCCCCAAAGCAAGGTCTCCCATGGGGAGTCAGCAGAGCCCAGCACAATGAGCATAGGCAGGTCTAAGCCCCTTCCCACTGCACCAAGGCTGTGCAAGGCATCACACCAGAGGCACTGGATTCCCAGAAGCCTGCTCATGCACCAGGGACAGATCCTGATGCCCCTGCTTGGGTGCACCCCAAATAGTTCAAGCCAAACAACCGTCTTCCGTATCCAGAGGGCCTAGTCCAGTCCCATGGGGGCTCCACAGCCATCAGTCCACAGTTCATGGGCTTTGACTAGTGTGGCCAGTCATCTCTGCATGTCCTCCCATCATGATCTTGACATCCCTCGCCTGCAGAGTCTCTCCTCTGTCTCATCAATTGAATTCCCAGAGCTTAGCTGCATATCATTCTTACATAATGGCCAAAGGGACCACTGTGGAGCTGGCACTCATGACATCATGAGACTTTTTAGGCATCATTTTAAAAGCTTCATACTTCACAAAAAAGCTAGGTGGGCAGCCCTAAGGGATGGCTTGATACACACGATCAAAAGATAGCACAATTGGATAATCCAAAGTCTGAGGTCAGCTGTATATTAATTTGTGTTGCAGGCCAGAGTTAGGTCCCAGAGCCTACTGTGGTCTGACTAGATCTTGTCCCCTCTAAAACTCATGTTAAGATTTAATCTCAACTATGAGATATTAAGAAATGAGATTAAGTGAGACAAGGGAATAGAACTCTGCCTCCAAGAATGGATTAACCCATTAATGCAACCAATGGATTAATCAGTTACTAGGTTATCTAAAGAATGAGTCTGCTAAAACAACAAAACAAACAAGCAACACCAGTAGAAAAAGAGTGTGTCTAGCTTGGTTTAGTCTCTTGTGCTGAGATCTTCAGTAGCCAGTGTTCTACCTTTCCCCATCTTTTCTGCTTGTTGGGACATTCTTTAGTCTATGAGGTAGTAACATCTCTCAGTAACATCTCTTTCTTCCAGCTCCAGCCTATAAAGGAAAGACACGAGTGAAATTTTATTGATCATTTTTGCAAGTACATCTGTTACTGCTTCATTAAGCCAAATTTCCTTGGGGCCTTTCTAAGGAGAATCATCAGTCAGTGGCTCTTATCCACTCTGCTAAGCCTTCTTTGCTCCCTTTGATTTCTTCCTCTTCAGTCATGAGAATTTTCAGCATCTCTTCTTTGGTTAAGGATCACCTTAACTGTATGGTGGAACTTAGAACTACCTTTTTGGGCCCTTGAAAGTACAATACTTTGTGAGTACTATAGGAGAGTTTGCATACATTTCTGAATTTTCTTTTCTTAACCACTTATTTTGGTCTCTTCACTAAGCATCTTCAGAATTTACTTCTAGGGATCCTTTCTTAGTTCTGGCCATGTGTTAGACTAAATATTATGGCCATTTTGCTGCGTAACATGTTTGTTCATTTCTAGAGTCTGATAAATTTCCTCACAGGGGTCTGCTGAGAGTTGACACTACTTCTCTGTGTGGTAGCTTAGAGAGGAAGTCATCTTAAAACAGATCACATTGACTCATCAAAGCCCCGAATTTGAGACTTTGCCTAGGCTTCCATTATGGGGAGAAGCCCTTATCTAATACAGGTGGTCTTTTTCTTTCTTCAAAGGGGAATTTGCTGGAGAATCTGGGGATTAAAGTTTCTCAACTGCATATACTTTGGCATTCCAGGCTAGGTTTCAAAATTCCATTGCTTCTCTGCCACTTTTGTTGTAAGAGATTGTCTCCTCTGAAGTTTTGCAATCCTTTCAGGTAAGTTCCATGCCTTACTGAGCTGTTCTCACCCCATACCACAGATAACAAGGGACATTTACGCACTGCCAATGGGATTTCTGGCTTTCACAGTGTCTCTCACACAAAGATGAGCCAAGTAGGGCTAGTTATTCTCTCCCTAAAATTCAGCTGAGCTATGCAGCCCTTGGCAGTCACTGCCTTTCTCTTTGTGTCACAAGTGAAGAGATTGTGCCCATCAGTATAGTCGTACTACCTTCATAGGGACCCCTGGACAATTGCACTGCTGCAGCACACCCAGATTCTCACCAGTGGAGTCTTCTTTGCTAACAGGTGATTCAACTTCGGACTTCCTTCTCTAGTGCCTGCTTATTTGGCCTAGTCTTGACATCAGCTACCTTAGATCAGAATCCCTAGCAGCAGAGGCTCAGATGAGATATGAAATGCGTGAGGTCTACTGATACTGGATTTGCCTGATTTTATGAGTTATACTTGGTGCGTTTGAAAGTTCCCATCCACACTAGAAGTTCTGGCCACAAACACAGTTGAACACTGACAGCTGATTTTAAACTACAGACAGAAAGCTATTGTTCAGAGCCTAAAGATACACCTGCATCATTCTGATGAGTCTCTAGTATTATGAGATCTTCAGGGTCATATAGGGTAGGGCAGTAGTAGTGCCATCTGGACACAGCTTGACTGTAGTGTAGAGTCCTTTCTGATATTAAATCACTCAGTCTGGCAGCTTTAATCCTATTGGTGATGAGGATATCACCCAGTGGTTTGTTTGTTGCTAAAAAGCCATAGGCCAGTGAGTAAAGCCTTAGGGAAGGAGAAAAGCAGAGAAAGAATGTGAGAAAGTTAATTATTGCTCCACGGAATTTCCCCTTTTCATCGAGACTCAGACCCTGGTAACTGTGGCAGGTTTGGGTTGGCTTCAGTTACGTAAGGAGGCATCCTGGGAGACAATCTCAGGAATGAGCTATTAGCAATGACTGGCAGCAGCTGTGAGTGGCATCAGTGGAGATTTGGGTAGAGCAGCAAAAACCTATAGCACCCTCATTTAAATCGAAAGACACAGGAAAAGCCCATCATCCATAGTCAATATTAATAATGGAGACAATAGCCAATATTTTTGGTTTATTTTCATAATATTTTTCACAAGAGATTTCTAAAAAATTATGTTTATTCTATTTGTGTACACAGGTGTGTGGGCACATGCACCTGCCATAGGTGCACTTGAGTTGAAGGTCAAGGGACACTTGTGGAATATGTCCTCTCCTTCAACCACAAGGATTGCCATGATTGAACTAAGTCATCTGATTTGTTTACAAGTGCCTTTGCCCACTGAGCCATTTACTGGCTCATGAATGATCTTTTTAAATCTTTACTTACACAGTTAGGATTGAACACAATTAGTTATTCTACTTCTTAGAGTTTTTATTGTCACAGTACTTCCTATTCATTATAAGATTTTTAGAAATATGATTTTTAAAATCACAACACAAACATTTAAACATGTTTTTCTCACAATGAAACATTAATTTCACATGACACATAAAAACTAAGGTTATAGATAGAGCTTGTCTGGTCCTAAGAGGTTGCTATGGCAACTTGTCAGGCGTGAGCAGAAAGTATGTGTGCAGTTGCCCGGACACTAGAGGAGAGGGAAGATGGGTCTGCTAAAGACCTTACGTTTATGGGTGATGGATTCATAATGGTAATAAAGGGACAATATATTATGCTAGCATCTCCAAATTCAAACATTACCATTAGAAGACAGTAACACACAATACGCACATCAAATCAGAGTGAAGGAACACACAAAGGGAAGCTTCGAGAGCCAAGGTTGACCCTGTGGTACTTTGTGGTGATTTCAGGGGAGCTAACATGGGGGAGGGGCAGAAAGAGTGTGAGGAAGGAAGACTAACCCATTTTATTTTTTTCAGACAGTGTAGATTCAGTTCAGCAGGAAGGGTGACTTTTACACTAAACTTTGTTGTCCTTGTTACAGAGGCCACACAGACTGTAGGTGGCAGGTTGAGAAACAAGGTTGTGCAGTGACAATGAGTAGTTCCCTAATCTCTCAACTGCCCTTCTCCTTTCTGACTGTGACCCCCTCAAATCTCTCCTGCCAGCAGGCTCTGCCTTTCGCACAGCTTCCAACAAGCGCTGCTACACCAAGTCAACACACACAACTTGCCCTGGAGGCACAGTGGTGAATACCTCTACTCAAAAGGCAGCCTCTCGAGTAACGACCAAGTTCAACTTAATTTTTTTCTAGAAAAAAGTCTTGTAGATTTAAAAAAGAACACAGAGGCTTCAACTTCTAATAAAGATAATACTGTCTAAGAAATCTGGGGCCAGACAGAAAATGGGACTTATAATTAATGATTTCATAGATCCTCATAGATGTATCATAACAAAACTCTGAGGAAAACAATTTAATTCCTAGAAAAATGTACAAGTTTAAAATTTATGCAAAAGGAAGTAAAGAACCTGAATCCACCAGTGAGAGTTAGGTGTATGAAATAATGACCAACAGTCTCCTCATCCTCAGAACTTGCAACCCACAGTTTCATTAGTTCAATCAGCAGTTTACAAGTAATTCTTATTTTGTGAGTTATAATTATGTGAAACACTGAAAAATCATACCTATGACCTTAATAATACTTGAAAGGTAAGAAAAAAGCATTCTCTTTGCTCTATAAAGAGAGAAGACGCTATACTTGTGAAGACACTGTCTGTACATTTCTATTCTAATTAAGGACAAGCTGTGGGAGTCTGTAGGAGTCCTGTTCCAACCTGCTTCCACCTTTTGAAGGATTCCTAGGTAGAGGAGAGAGGAATTAAGAAATGAGAGAAAGACAAGAAGAAAGACAGAAACACAGGATAGCTTCAGGAGTGCCTGGGTCAACATCCAACAGCCACTTTGTGTATTCAAAAGGGCTTTTTATAACAATGCCAAGGGGTGGGGAAAAGACCTCTCCCTTGCTAGATCAAAGCATACTGCACAGCCAAGTGCAGACCCTTCCAATCACCTGGCAACAACACCCATGGCCAAATCCTCTCCTAGGCAGCCCTGCTGGGTAAAGCAAGCTCAGATTCTCTGACCCTGAGTACGTTCTCACTAACAACGAGCTGGGAATGCTATTGATCGCCACTATGGAAGGACAGAAGGATGGATCGCCACTATAGAAGGACAGAAGGACAGGTCCAGTACAGAAAGGAAAGAGAATTGAAAGCATGGGTGACACCTTACCTGGAGGAGCTGCATGCCAGCCAGGGAAACAAACGATCAGTGGTGAGATGCCAGCCAGTTTCCCAGGTATGAAAATCAGCCTAAAAATGCAAAAACTTAACTATTACTTAAAAAACTCATTACAAATAAGGTTATACTCAGCAAAAAAGGTTACTTATCACATTATCTAAGAATTAAGCAAAATGTGCAAGACATCCATAGAGAACAACTTTTTTGTTTTTTCTTTCACTCTCTTATTTTTTTATTAATTATTTTTTAAAATTTATTTTACATCCCAGCTGCAGTTTCTCCTCTCTCCTTTCCTCGCATTCTCTCCCCCACCTCCCTTCTGCCCCCCTTAAAGCCACTAAAATATGATGCCTCTGGCTTCTGCAGCCATCTGTGTATTTGTGGTGTACACTTACCTATAGACACTCACTTATACATGAATAAAAAGTACATAAACATACGCATAAACATAAATACAAAGTAAATCTTAAAAAAGATGTGAAAAGGCCAGGCATAGTGGTGAATAGCTATAATTCTAGCTCTTAGTAGTTCAAAGACAGGTTGGGCTGCAGTGAAAGACCTGTCTGAAAAAACCATAGTCTGGGAATGTAGCTTAGTGGTGAGGTGCTTTCCTGACAAGTACAAAGTCCTGGTTTGATTGGCAAAACTGTGCAAGGTCTTTATTTGGGAAGGAGAGTGGGACAAGTCTTTCTTCGGATAATTCGGCGTATATTTCCTCAATGCTGTCATGTAGGACAGAGGGAAGCAGGGAGGAGGAAGGGGAGAAAGCCAGATGTGGTGGTGTAATGGCAGAGGGATTGTGAGTTTGAGGGTAACTGTAATTCATACTGAAAAATTAAAAAGACATTTTAAATTATCCATATGAACATAGAGGAATTCTATACTTTCAGATGGGGGTGGAACAGAGCAGTTAGACTCCAGAGGTACAAAATCTTGGAAAAAAATGTATAAATTCCTGAAATAAAAAGTACAGCTAGATTGTAAAACAAACATATCTAAAGTTTTGTGGACACCTTCGAAAGAACGTCCAATCCTTTTCTACCAGTCATGAGGAAAACCACAAAAGCTCTGGCGTGAATAACAGTGCTGGTACAGGCAGATAACTGTGGTGAAACTGGGAGCTCAGACAGCCTCAGCTCCCCGTGACACCCAAAACATGACAGAGAAATGATGGGGGCAAAGAGAACATGAGAACCAGGCTATACTGGATACCACCTGTGAAGGCTGGCTGCATGTGGAGAAAAAAAGCCCAGATGTGAACCCTAGAGAGTTGAGTCGGCAATGGAAAAACAGCCCTGTCAGCTGTGTGGGAGGAGCTTCCTACTGAAGACCTTAAAAGGCCGGCAGTTGGTGAGATGACAGGATGGGATTAGCTGTTTGTTGTATCTAGTGTGAACAAGCCATCTGTATCTTCCATGGACAGAGGACTGTAAGCCACCCCCTCAAACTGTGGCAAAGTATAGGAACTGGTAATTCACAGGCGAGGACTTGCTGGAAGCTTGCATGTGCCCCAGAAAGGCTAAAGCACCAGAGACACGCTGATCTTTTTTAAACAGTGGTTTGACCTGAGCCGATGTTCTGATCAATGTTAGGGGTCAGAACAATGCCAAGCAAGGTTTCCATCCCTGACCACAGCCCGGGCCCAGCCTCAAAGAGGCCCAGAACCCAGCATAGTTGATCCTTATCCATTATGGATTATTTATTTATGAACTCATCTACTTGCTAAAATTTATTTGCAACCCCCAAATCTTGTGGCACATTTGTGGTTATCTGTGGGCATCTAAAATAAAAACAAAATATTTGAGTCACCCAATAAGTACACTGCTGGCTGAAGTTGAACACTGGAACATTTTGCTTTCTTACTTGTGCTTCCACGCTGGGAACAAGTACCTTTTTCTTGGTCCGCTTAGTGCCACATTTTTTGCATGTTTGTGTATTTTTTGTTTGCTTTTTGGAGATTTTGAGGTTTAAAATTGCCTCTAAGTCTAGAACTGAAGTGTTGCTTCATGTTGCTCAGTGAAGGGAGGCTGTGCTATGCCTTGGCTCTGTAGTTCTGAGCTCTAGAGCCTTTAGCTGGAGCCCTTTAAAGAGAAACACACACAAAGCACCTCTGTGTGCTAATGGGTTGACAGAAACTTGACCTGGGGTTGCAGGAACTGTATTTTGTGTTTTCCCTAGGAGCGATGTTTCAGTCCTCACCAATTCAGTGTTCAAACAGCTTCACAAAATACAAGGACCACAAACAATGAGAACAGCTTCACAGAATACAAGGACCACAAACTGAGAACTGGGCACAAGCAGCGTCTGGACTGCTCTTTTAAGCAGCGAATGACAACCTGTAGGGCAATCGCTTTGCTTAGCAGGACACACTGGAAGCATCTCCGTGTTGTCACTCCTGTATCTTGCAGAGAAGGAGGACACGGGGGTGACAACCTTCTGTGGATGGCAGAAAGAAGATTCCAGTCTAGTCTGTGATCCAAGAATCTTGCCCTGTTCCCAGTTTCTTCTTTGAGATTTGTACTTCCCAGCACATGGGGGAGTTGATGGGGGAGGACTGTGAGTTTGAGGCCAGTCTGGGCCACACACTGAGATTCTCATCTTAGAAAAGCTGGGGCTGGTGATGTAGCTCACCAGCAGAATTTTGCCTAACCTGTGCCGAGCCCTGAGTTCCAGACCTTCACAGAGATGCAAATAGATACTAGTGTGATATTTTGTTTTTACCAGAATGGCTACTGTTAAGAAAACAAATGGCAACAAATGCTGTTGAGGATGTGGAAAAGGGGAACCCTCATGCACTGTTCGTGGGAATGCAAGCTGCTGTAGTTACTATGGACACTGGTGTGGAAATTTTGCAAAAACTAGAAATAGAACTACCATAGGACCCAGCTCTAACACTCCTGGGTATATACTTCTATATTCTTTCATGTCCTTCTACAGAGACACACAGTTGTCCATGTTCATTGCTGCTTTTTCACACTAGCTAGGACGTGCAGACAGTCTCTAGGTCTATCTACTGATGGATGGATATGAAAAATGTAGTGCCTATACACAATAAAATCATGAAACTTGCAGGTAAATGGATGGAACTGGTGAGTGGATGGAACTGGAATATATGCTGAGTGATGTAGTCCAGACCACAGAGAGAGATGTGGCATGTTCTCACTCACATATGGATCCTAGCATCATATCTTTAGATTTGTGTGTTTAACTTGGAGTACCTGTAGAAGCCAGTAAACTAGGAAGGGACCATTGGTATTTAGAGGGAAGAAAGATCTTAGGAAGGGGGATGGTAGACACAGATAATAAGAAGAGGAAAGGGAATGTTGGGGAGGAAGCTTTAAATAAGTAGAGGGATGGGAAAGTAGCGAAGAAGAGGATGGGGGAGGAATAACTAACATTTGAAAGGGCCATACAAAACCCTACTATATTATGTTTCATATATATACACTCACTCCAAAATAAAGATAGAAATCTAAAAATTTAAACTGGAGTCCATAGATGAGACAGAACGTGTGGTGTTTGTCATTCTGGCCTGGGTTACCTCACTCAATATACTATTTTCCAGTTCCATCTATTTACCTGAAAATTTTATGATTTTTTTCTCTAGAGCTGAATAGATTTCCATTGTGTACATATACCACATTTTCATTATCCTCTATTGATTGATGGACAGATAGGCTGATCGTTTTGTGAATAGACATTGTGAATAGAGCATCAACATAAATGACTTATATAGGAAGCACTAAAGAGAAACATATCTCCTACATGGGAATGCATTTTTCTTTAAAATTTATATAGGTTATTATAGAAAAATATTTGGTAAGTATTATGTAAATATTCGTTTAAAAGATTTATTTCATGTCTGTGACACTTTTGGCTGTCTGTCTGTCTGTCTGTCTGTCTGTCTGTATGTATGTATGTATGTATCTATGTATGTATCTGTGCACCATGTGTGTACTAATGACCACAGAGGTCAGAATAGGGTGTCAGATACCCTAGAACTAGAGTAATTGATGGTTGTGTGCTGCTATGTGGGTGCTGGGAACCAAACCTGGATCCTCTGCAAAAGTAACAAGTACTCTTAAAAACTGACCTATTGCTCCAACCCCAATATTCTTAAATTATGAATTAAAAGAATATCTATAATAGCTGTAACTAATTCTAATCCCCAAAGTAAGCCCTCAGAATTTCACTAGCATATAAGACAGTGAATATAAAGAAATTTCAAGTGATAGTATAGACAGGAAATTTAAAGTCAGAATTTAGACAAGGAACATGGAAGAGATGATGTCCACTGAACACTAGTATGTACTAAGCCTTGTCTGAGGCATTTTGTGATTGACAACTCATTAACACTTTACAGTAGTCACATGAGAAATTGCAGTCATTAATGTTATGGAAAACTTATTTCAATTCATACTTGTAAAGACTACTAATGCCCCCCTTTTTTTCTTTTCAGTTTTAGAAATCCACACAATTACTAGGTGGGATCCTTCTCCTATAGCAAAACTTGCCATTCCTTTTGACTCTTGCATCTGGTTAATAATATTTGAAGGGAATAATGTGCAAATATTTGGAGACATATTTTTAAAAGGTAAAATGATTGCTTTGTCTTTTCCATCTTTCATTTCTATGTCTGCTGCCCAAGTGGCCTTCCTGCTCTCCATTTTGACCATAATAGTGGTGGTCACAATGGTATGATGGCAGTGCAAGGCACTATTAGTAGCCATGGTTGCTAGAGCTTTATAACTCACAGTCAACATAGAAGGCATGCCTTTTCTACCTCTGGACTTAACGTTTTTATAGTTTGTAAATCACTGTTCTTCAGCCGCCATGTACAGCTAAACCAACCCATCCTTTAAGCTAACAGGGAATGTAGTATTTTGTAGGGATGGTGTATGTAACAGAAATGGAAATTTTTGTGATAGCTATGGGCAAATTCTCAGGTAGGAGGTGGCTCTTGTGTACAAAGGTAAACATTTGGTTCAAATGGATCCTTGTGCACATTGGAAGACATCATAAGGTAAGCACAGGTGCAGCCATCAATGGGCAAGTATAAGATACTTGCAGAATTGTTTTAATGGCTTGAGTGTTCTGCTGCCTTTAAGCAGAGACTCAAAGTAGTATCAAAGTCTGGAGAACATTGTGTGCAAGCTGAAGTCTACAGGAAGCTCTGTTCTACCTACAAGCATGGTGATTGTGTGGCCATCTGGTAATCTGGAGGCTCAGGATGTTGAAATAGCCAGTGCTCTCTGTGATTGATGGGAGCCCTCAGAATGTAGAGCCCAGCTAGAGAGCTTAGCTGTGGATATCGCTCTGTGTAAATAAAGTTCTGATTGGCCAGTAGCCAGGCAGGAAGTATAGGAGGGACAAGAGAGAAGAGAATTCTGGGAAGTAGAAGGCTGGGGAGAGACACCGCCAGCCGCCGCCATGAAAAGCAAGATGTAAAGACACTGGTAAACCACAAGCCATGTGGCAAAGTATAGACTAACAGAAATGGGTTAATTTAAGATAGAAGAAGTAGATAACGAGAAGCCTGCCACAGCCATGCAGTTTCTAAACAATGTAAGTTTCTGTGTGCTTTCTTGGTTGGGTCTGAGCGACTGTGAGACTGGCAGGTAAGAGAGATTTGTCCTGACTGGGCCAGGCAGGAAAACTCTAACTACACAAGTCAGCCTTCATCCAGCACTATATCTTCAGGCTTGTTTCCAGCCAGGAGGTTTAGCACAACAACAGTTATGCAGCAAGTGATGGGAAATTTTCCTCTACACTTCATCTTACGGGGGTCTCATGACAGTTTTGTCCAAACCGAGACAGATACCAAGAATGGGGCAGAACATAGGATGTGTCCACAGAACACAGGCTTCATGTATAACACTTTAGGCTAGATCTCTGGTGGTGCTTTAAATAGCCAGTGGGTGGGAGTGAGTGAATATGATAGATCCTTACTCAGGTCTTGGGGGAGTGATATTCCTAAAACAAAGGGCCTAGTCTTGAAACAACCTGTAGTCCACACCTCTCGTGTGAGACAATATAATCAGACAGTGTTGAGGAAGAATGGTCTAGAAAGCTCACTTCAGCCTTGGCTTTGGGAGACATTAAACAGGAAAGAGCTCCCTAGTTTTGTCCTTTGTTTCTGGCCTAGGTGTTGTTCCACACCCTCCTCCACAGGATGCCCTGTGTCCCCTAGCATTGTACATTGAAATAACCCTTCCCACTTCAAGTTTCTGTCAGTATTTTGTCACACTGACTAACGTTGCTCCTTTCCCTTTCAAATTTTCTCCTCCCATTTTTTTCCTTCCCACAGTCTTCCCCTCCCTTGCCTTCTCTTCCCTTTTCTCTCTAGTAGTAGTACATCCCTGAGCACACGGCATATGGAGTGTGATGGGACAATTCTCTTATCTTCACCTTCTTGATCCATGAAGAGCCTAGCATCAAAGATTCTGTACTTCTTGCTATGTGCAGTGGTTGGGCAGAATGTTAGGATGGAGAAACCTTGGGATTCCATTTAATAATAAGACATACAATATAAAGGGAAGACAGTACTGACTGTGATAACTGGCCCTCTGTTTTTACCCTTTCCAATAATCATAGACTCCCTAAACTTCAGCTGTGTCATGTCAGTGCAGGATGAAGACCATATTTTTCAGCATCATTTTTGAATCAGCTTTGCAATGTGCCTAATTCTGGCTAAAGGATATAATGATGATGAAATGTGCAATGTTTGTGGATTATTCCGAAGGGGATGAAGTGCCTTCTGCTACTGCTGGAATGTGAATATGATGTCTGAGTTTCTGTGGTCGATGTAGATCCAGCACATGTCTGGTGTTCACAATAGGAGCCATGCATAGCTCAGCACATGATTGGAGCTCAGATCTTTGTATTTTTCAGTACTGTAACACATACTGGAGATAATCAATTTATAAACAAGCATGCTTGGGTGACGAGAGGTGGTCCACAACTCAATTCCAGAAACAGCTTTTTAATAAAGTAGAACAGCATAAAACAATTCTTCAATATTATCCATACCCAAAGACACCCAAGTCCCTACAAAACTGAATCCAGTGATTAGAGGGAGCAAGCAGAGAATAACAAAAGCTTAGCAGTAAGAAATTCTGGGCATGGGCAGCTGCGTCAGTGCAGTGAGCCCCAGGCAGGCAGAAACAGAGGACTTTTGGTGCCCTTGAGGGTTGTGCACCAGGAATGCCTGTATTGCTCCAGCCTAGTAGTGCAGGGGTGTAGGGCAGCAGCAGCCAGAGCTTCATGGTCAGAGGCAGGAGCCAACTGGGAGACAGAGAAAATGGGAAAAAAGACATTCTTTAGAAGCAGAGAGAGGGAAAAGGATCGCCAACAGGAGACTATAGAGAAGTGTCCAATGCACCAGGTTCCAGCAAGCCAATGAGAGGGACAGAGATGGAGCAAGGTCCAGGGGGCAGCTAGTGTGGAGGCAGCCAGAAACAGTCTGCCCTATAGAAATCCTGAAAATGGAGCATGCTGCTCACAGATGATTTTGCGGTGCTTAGTCAGATGCTCATCTCAGCAAAAAAACAAAAAACAAAACAAAAAACAAAAAACCTTGAAAACACAAATCCGACAACAGAGAACAATGAGAAAGACAGTATAACAACACCACTGGGGAAGACCAGATGAACTCAGATGTGGTGACCAAACCAGGACAGTAGGGCACCCCTCTACCCCAGATACTGGGTCTACGATCACATCCATCTTCCCTTTATTGCTCCAAATGCTTGGACTCCAAAACAGAACAGAACAATTCAACAATTGCAACTGTTGCTGTTTAGTCTGTATAACACAAATCTTAAAAAGTCTTATAATAAAAAACCCAGAGCCAGATATTGGGGTGAAAGCCTGAAAAATTAGCTTCCTGCTACCACTTCCTGGGATTAAAGGCGTGTGTTGCCATGCCTGGCTATTTCTAGTGTGGCTTTGAACTCACAGAGATCCGGATGGATATCTGCCTCTGGAATGCTAGGATTAAAGGTGTGTGTGCCACCATTTTCTGGTCTCTATGTCTATCTAGTGGCTGTTCTGTTCTCTGACCCCAGATAAGTTTATTAGGGTGCACAATATATTGGGGGACACAGTATCACTACATTTGATGTTTATACACTTTATACCTCTTTAGTGAGTTTCTTTTCTGAGTTTGTTAACAAGGAAAACTATAACTATCTGATCTTCAATTCCCTCAGAGACCTGAGAAAGAAATAAGTATATCTAAGTAAGCAGGAAGTACAAAAAAGCGACTTCCAAAAAATGTGAAAAATGATAGAAACAGCTGACTGCCTGCCTGGACAGTCACTCAAGGTTCCTCTGCAACGTTGGGACATACATCTTCAGCCTACAGTCCTAGCATACCTGACAGACTTTTCTGTAAAGCAGGATTTTCTGAAGGGCTGTCCTACTTTGTCTTGGCAAGATTCACCAGTCCTTTCTTTTGTGTCCTGCTGGTCCATGTTGGACAGCATACTATCAACAGTCAATGTAAGGGCACTTTCTTGCCCAGTGACTAACTTTTTCCACAAAGAAAGAAAACTCCATATGGAGTTTCTTCAATGCCCACCATCTTCTCAGAAGTAGATTGGTGCTGCCAGGAGCTGACATGTCTCACAGTCATAAAAAAAAAGAAAAAAAAAGAAAAAAAAAGTCTATGTTATTAAAACATCTTAAATGCCATATTCTGTAGATCTCTGAAGTGTTTGAAGATGACCTGTCTATCTAAAATATATTTCTGTTTAACCTTGAAAACATACCTAATATGACTATGAGTTTGATTGTAGTAACTAACTACTAACTTGCATTTCTTACATCCTGATTAGTCGGTAATAATAACTTTCAAGGACTAGCAATTTACATTACACTGTTAAATGAGCTGTATAGGTATGATACCTTGAACAAGATTAGAAATGTATGTACAGTATTTTCTAACAAAATCAATCTCAAATTTGTATCAATATACATAATTTGTATATAATATACTAAAATCCAATCTAATGTAAAATACTTAAAATTAGTAGTTTCCTTTCAAAAATAGATTCAATAATCTACCTTTTCACCTTATATCTATAGCCTTCCCTTTTTCTTTTCAGAGTAGATTCAATAATCTACCCTTTTATACTATTGTTTCTCTCTCTCTCTCTTTTTAAAGAGTAGATTCAATAATCTACCTCTTATCTATATCCTCTTTTTTCTTTTTCTTTTTGTTTCAAACAAGAACTCTGAATCTAATCGCATTGTTTAGTTTTTTTCCTGACTATTATCAATTAACAACTCATAACCAACCATCCTAAACAATGACAATTATCCATAACCCACTGAAAGACCAGAAACCACCCTTCCCACCTCTTGGGAATGTGCACATTGTTTTCTTAAAATTACTTCTTGCTGTCTCAGGGTGATGGCACCATTAGGGGATCCTGAAAAGAAAAATTTTGGGTTAATTGTCAAGTCCTGGGAGAGGTAGCTGTATCATTTGTTGTCCAGTCTCTGCTTAATGGGAAAATGCAGGGCTTGTTTCAAGTCCTTGCTTGAGTAGTCTATGAGGCTGGATCATCTCAGCTAGCCATCTTGAAATTGTCCTGAGCAGTTTGTAGTCCAAAACTGAACTTTGGGTGGTATTTGTCAGCATAGTGGTATTATCATTGTCTTGATTGAATTGTCATTATGGGGCCATATCATCTTTTTGGAGACTTTAGAGTCACTGTTAGGTATGGTCATGATTCATTTCAGAAAACTGATGGAGATTCAAACCCAAATCATGTACAGGAAGCTAGATGAAGTCTTTTTTCTAGGATTAGTAAGTACTGTATATGACCATTAATATATGCTATATATATTATATATATCGGTCTTGTAAATTTTGATATAAAATTCATACCTTAAGAAAAGTTTTAAAGAGTCAAAATAAAACCAAAGAATTATGAGATTTGTGGCAATGGAATAGTCCCGTAATTTTGGTTTTTCTTCTGTCTCATATCAGGTGGCTCCTCCAACATGATACAGAGATTTTGCATTTTCTTTTAACAAGCATGTTTGGGTTTAGAGAAGGAGAGAGCCATATTCTGACTCCAAAGCCAGCTTTAATTTTTAATTGAACTGGGACTACATAAAGACCACTTGTATTATATGTCTGTAAAGAACAGCAGAAACAAACGTTTAGGAAGATTTATGAAATTTTCCTGTTAGATATGTGATATACCAATAGGCCAATTTACTTTCTACTTGGGACATTTTTTTTTTCTGAATGATTTGTCTTTTTTCTTCAGATGTCTCATTTGTCCAGTGTTCTTCAGATTCCTTAGCCTTCATTCTTCTGAAAGACAAAACCAAAAACCCTTCCCCAACCCTAACTTTGGGGAGGTTCCCTTTTGGCAAGTTATGCTTGATTAAATGAAAAGCATTTGCTAGTGGTATAAGTTAGTTGAAATTGAATGACCATGTTGGTTGATGAACTATCACCTCTTCTAATTAAGAGGTCTCTCCTGTTCAAATTGAATCTTTATTAATTTTGATGGTATCCATAGCTTTTTTTCTCCTATAGAAACAAAAGCAAAACCTCATCTCCAATGTAATACATATTCTGGTTTCTATTCTGAGGTCAGCACATCCTTAAAATATATAGGCTGATTTAATTCTGTAGTTTTTTCTGTTATCCAATGTCTCTTCACAACTATTGTTCCTTTCTCATTAGCACTGAGAAAATTCAAAGTTAATAGAATATTATGTAATCTATTTCTGGGAGTTTTTGTTACACCTTCCTGTTTATTTAGCATATCTTTTAGAGTTCTATTTGATCTTTCTATGACTGCTTGGCCCATAGGATTGTGTAGTATAGCTATAATAGGCTTTATATTGTAATAAGAAAAAAACTGTTTCCTTAGCTGGGCGGTGGTGGCGCACTTTAATCCCAGCACTCAGGAGGCAGAGGCAGGTGGATCTCTGTGAGTTCAATTCCAGCCTGGACTACAGAGTGAGTTCTAGGAAAGGCGCAAAGCTACACAGGGAAAGCCTGTCATTTTGCCTGAGACATATGCTGGAGCATTGTCAGTTTTAATTTGTATAGGTATACCCATGATGGCCATAACTTCTAGCAAATGTGTGATTACGGAATCAGCCTTCTCAGAACTCAGAGCAGTTGCCCATTGAAATCCTGAATAGGTATCAATGATGTGGTGTACATATTTCAATTTTCCAAATTCTACAAAATGTAACACACCCATTTGCCAGATTTCATTCCTCTGAGTACCCTTTGGGTTATATCCTGCTGGTAGTGGTATTTGACTGTATAAAGAACAAGTAGGACATTTCTTAATTATTTCCTTGGCTTGTTGCTAGGTTATGGAAAAAAATCCTTTTTTAAACCCTTACTATTTTTTTTTTTTTTGTTGTTGTTTTGTTTTTCGAGACAGGGTTTCTCTGTGTAACTTTGCGCCTTTCCTGGAACTCACTTGGTAGACCAGGCTGGCCTCAAACTCACAGAGATCCACCTGGCTCTGCCTCCCAACTGCTGGGATTAAAGGTGTGCGCCACCACTGCCTGGCAAACCCTTACTATTGATAAGATTTTTTTTATGAAATTCTGAGGCCTCCAGCACATATCACTAGTTGATCAATCTCACCATTTCCTTGTGTTGGAGGGCCCGGCAGATCAGATGTGAGTTATATATAAGAGATGATTCCTATTCCTGATTATTTCTTGTAACTGAATAAGTAACAAAGTTAATTCTGACTCATCAGGAATAAATTCTGCTGTTTCAATACATAAGACCACTCACTCTTTCAGCATACTAAGGGTCAGTAACTATGTTGAGAGGTTCCAAAAAATCCATTAATATTATCAGAATGACATATAATTCTGATTTTTGGATCAAATTATAAGGACTTTGAACCACTTTACTTAAATTTTCTGATTTGTAACCCACCTTTACTTGTTTGTTTGCATCTGTATAGGAGCTCCAGATATTGGTGTTTCCTGTTTCAATGTGAGGCAGGATCCAATCAGATCTCTTTATAAGTTTAATTCTATTGCTTTTGGGATATTTGCTGTTAATCTCTCTCAAAAAAATTACTGCAAACTCTTTGCCAAGTTTCACTTTCTTCCTATAATTTGTCAACTCCATCATTAGTTAAAGGTACTATAATTTCTGCTGGGTCTATTCCTGCTAATTGATGAAGTCTCAAGTTTACTTTTAAAATCAACTCAGAGATCTTTTCCACCTAAGTTTTAAATTTTTTTTATTCTATTTGGTAGAAATATCCATTACATTATAATATCTTCCCTCTGCATTAAAATTCCTGTAGGAGAATGCCTAGAGGGTAAAATAACCAAAATGCAATCCAGCTTTGTATCTACATGATCCACATGTGCATCCTGTATTTTCTTTTCCACCAAAGCCAATTCTTTCTCAGCTTCAGCTGATAATTCTCTTGGATTATGTAAGTCCTTGTCACCTTCTAAGGTTTTGAGCAAATTTCTCAGTTCATCATTTTTTACTCCAGCAATAGTTTGTAGATGAGAAATGTCTCTGAATAATCTTTGAAAGTCATTAGGAGTCTGTAATTGATCTCTCCTAATTTGCACCTTTTGGGGTCTAATTTTTTGTAGATCTATTTTATACCCTCAGTAATAGAATCTCCTCTTCGTATCTTTTTAGGAGCAATTTGTAATCCTCAACAGGGCAAAATTTTCTTTACTTCTTCAAACATTCTTTCTAAAATATCTGCATTTGAATCAGCTAATAAAATGTCATTCATGTAATGATAAATTATAGATTTAGGAGACGGTTTATGTATTACTTCCAATGGCTGTCATACAAAATATGGGCACAGGGTTGGGCTATTTAACATTCCCTGTGGGAGAACCTTCCATTGATATCTCTTAACTAGATGAGAATTGTAAGTAGGTACTGTGAAGGCAAATCTTTCTCTGTTTTTCTTGTAAGAGTATTGAGAAGAAACAGTCTTTTAAATCAATAACTATAACAGGCCATCCTTTAGGTAACAGAGTAGGCAAAGGAATTCCAGATGTTGAGAGCCCACTGGCTGAATTACCTTGTTAATTTGCTCTTAGATCTGTTACCATTCTCCACTTACAAATTTCTTTTTAATAACAAATACAGGAGAATTCCAAGGGCTGGTTGATTCTTCAATATGCTGAGCATTTAACTGCTCTGATACCAGCTATTCTAAGGCCTCTAGTTTCTCATTTTGTTAAAGGCCTTTGCTGAACACATGCAGGCTTGTCTGTTAACCATTTTAAAGGTAGGGTTGTTGGTATCTTTGAAAGATAAGCAGCTGTTATGCCCTGTTCTTATACAATCTGGATGGCTGGTGACTGTTCTTTGTAATACCTTCTAGTATTTTTCTCAGAAACAAGTGTTAGTTTATGGTTTGTTTCTGAGGTTAGAGAACTGAGTTGGGGCCTGCAAGGCCACAAGCAAATGACTTTTTTGTGAATGTGTGCTACAAATGTTAGACTCCAGATATAACACAAATCTTAAAAGGTCTTATAATAAAAAACCCAGAGCCAGATATGGGGGTGAAAGCTCAAAGATCAGAGAAGCAGAACATTCAGCCACTAGCTTATCTCTATGAAATACTCAGCCTTAAGAGCATGAGTTTCTGTTTCTTCGTTCCTTATATACCAATAAATAAGAGATTAAGATTATTGAATCTACTCTTAAAGGTCTGAGCTTCTAAAGCATGTTGGCCAGCAATTCTTATTTTGGTTTTGCTTTCAATTTGCAGTCAGTTTGCTTTCAATTTGATTTGGGTCAGTTGCAATCTGGACTTCCTGGGGCCTATCCAGTCTCCTTTGGGATTGCCCTTCTGGGGCCTATCCCCTTTAATTTTATGGCATCTGTGGTCTTGGGCTCCTTGGACTTCCAAGTCTACCAGGGCATATCTGAGGTCCCTGGTCCAGAGTCTGATGTCTCCTGGAGATCTTGCTGGGGCACTCCAAATGCTATGGAATTCCTGACCCATGGGAAAAAGACCATAGACTTAATCCAATTATAATCTAAAGATTTATTGATTACTGCTAACAGGACAACAATCTCTGAGCCAAACTTAAAAATGGCAGTGAGGGAAGGATTTTTAAAGTTGAAAACCACAAGAAGAACCACTATCTGCAACCAATGTGGTTTTGCTCTCCCAAGATTAGGTAGTCAAGGCCACCTGAATGTACACAAGCAGCTTACAGAAACCAAAAAGCAGTTAGTCATAACTTAACAAGTAGATGGTGCTGTGGGATGTTCTATATGCTGTGAATATGTGTTGCTCTGATTGGTAGATAAATAAAATGCTGCTTGGCCAGTAGCCAGGCAGGAAGTATAGACAGGATAAAGTGATAAGGAGAATTCTGGGAAGAGGAAGGCTAAGTCAGGAGATGCCAGTCTGCTGTCTAGAGAGCAGCATGTAAGGGTACACAGGTAAAGCCATGGAAAATGTGGAGACATATAGATTAACAAAAATAGGCTGAGTTTAAGAGCAAGAGTTAGTCAGTAGGAAGTCTGAGCTAATGGCCAAGCAATTCTAATTAATACAAAACCTCTGTATGTTACTTGGGTCTGAGCGGCTGCGGACTGGGTGGGGCACAGGAAAACTCTGACTACAAGATGGTTACAGCTATACATTTCTGGGTGGGTAGTCACTGAGTCAGGGTTACTGGGAACTTATCTTCCAGGAACTGGAGTAAGAGACAAATAGTTAGTGGGTATCAAGATGGATGCCTAGCAGAAAATGGAGAATTCCCCTCATTACATCTATGTACATTTAACCATCAGAGAACAGTGCTTGCCTGCTTTCTTCAAGCTCTTGTCACATTGGGGTGCTTAGTCATGTCACTTAACTGTAGTCTTCAGTAAGAGTAAGCAAGCCTTACTGTAGAGACTGGCTAGCAGACCAGCAAAGCAGCAGAAATTACTTATGAAAGCCTGAACTCATAAGTAGCAGCTTGGATGGTGAGGAGAGCTGCTGCCTGAGTTGGGAGAGAGTGACACAGCTTGAATGACAACAGGATAAAGTAAAAGGAAAGGCAGAGCATGCACTTGGGCTTCTGTATTGGATGGTCAAGTGGGAAATCCTTAATTTTGAGGAATACTGACAAATTACGAGTGAGCAGCTAAAGAGTCCATTGGCTAGAGGGTATCCCAGAACCAAAGACTGAGAGATGAGTAGTGTCAGTGTGGGAAGCAGTGTTTGATTCAGAACTCAATCCTTGAAGATCTTTTCATAAAATCCACATTCCCACATTCTTGGGAATCAGTGTGAGGTGGAGATGGACAGATAATCCGGGATTCACTGTAAACAATGTTAGTGATGGAGAGGAGAGAATGCTGCTGTTATAGTGAGACTCTTACGGCACACATGCTCTATAGGGTGTTGGGAGGACAGGAGGGAACAACAAACACAAGATGTTTATAAATGGGAAAGCAAAATCTCTGATGAAGCACTGGAGGTACCTCATGGGGACCACTGCCTGGGAGGAGCCCTGAATAGGTGCTCTGGTTCCTCTAAAGCTGATGAAAAGCAGCTTGTTTAGGGTGGTGTACAAAACAATGCTTTGGATGTATTGGTTTGGAGAACTGTGGAAATTTTCTTGGTGAGGTAGGAGAGACTGATGCACTTGAGGAAGAGAAGGTAGTGGTACTGTTTTGGCTTGAGGAAGAAAAAAGGTCTGAAAGAGTACTTTGGGGAAGGAGAAAACAAGCCAGTCAGAATCATATAGTAGTAAGCAGCTGGCCTAGGTTCTGTAGTGCCAGTGTGACTTTAATATTCACTGATAGTAAAGAAAAAATACTAACTACAGCAATGTGGCCCTTGGAATGATGCAATAGCTAACAATGTGGAGATGCACTGCCTAGTACCTCTGTTGTCAAGGCTTCAGTTTGTGTGACTGTATAGCAAGGATGGCTAGGGACACAGATGCTATGTGGACAGGGCCCCTTCTTCATGTCCACCCTCACAAGCCACTGCCCACAAGGATGAGCAACAGTGGCTGGTGTACTTATTGGTTTGTTTTTCAACAGGTAGCAAGGCTATAAGAAAAATGAAGAATACAGATTGGAAGCCTTCCTCAACAGCCCAGTGGTGGCATTTACAATAACAGAAGAATGTCATCCATCAGCCAGGAAGGGATGCTAAAACAAGCCTGGCATGTCCCTAGTCCATTAATGTGAAGGGGGTTGAGGCTGTCATTCACTCTCATCACACAGTGGCTCCAATCAGCACATCCTGCCCCATGTTAGGTTTTGTTTAGTGGCCCAATTAGTCCATCATGTTTTTCTCAAGGTCTGACTTTTGGAAACTAAAATTAGTCTTTAAAAACATCTCCGATTCATTCTGTTTCCCGGATGCCACTTCTGTGGCTGCATTGGATGTGGTGTGGCAATTTTAGCACCAGGTCTCTGAAGTCAGGCACACACTTTTCCATCGGGCATCTACAGTGCTTGTCCTCAGGTAGTCAGGGGCTGAATCTCTACCCTCCAGTGTGATGGTACTGGAAGAGGCTGTGGGTATGGCTGTGATTACAGGAGGACACAAGGATGGGCTCTCAGGATGGAGTACTTATGCTTACAAGAAGAGGAAAATCTCCCTTTCCATGTACCTGGAGGAAAGACTGTGAGGACGTGGTGAAAAGCTGGCTATCTGAAAGTTAAGAACACAACTCTCACCAGAAAATATATTAGCTGGCGCCTCCATCCTAGACTTCTAGCTTCCAAACTGAGGAGGACTTTCTGCTGTAAAAGCTACTCAGTCAGTAGTATTTTGTTATGGCAACTCAAACCAATTAAACATAGCATCATAATGTAAAAACACCAGTATATTAAAAAGACCACATATACAGTTCAGTCAAATTACTTCTTACTAGAGAATTCTTCTTGGTTTTGAGCAGCAAGTATCTCAAATGCTGGATAACATGCCTCAGAAGGCCGAGTGGCCTGTCTAGAGGACTCAGTGTAGTTTGTAGCCCTGTTTCTTCAGACTTGTTTAGGTGCTTGGCTCTTGAGCATGTCTTTATTAGGACTGAGTTTCAGCTAGAAACGGGTATGAAATATGCTGGGAACAGTTGCTCCCTAGGGCCATTAAATCACCTTGTTATTTATCACCCTCTAGAATCCTCTAATTTACATGTGGTCTCTTCTCATAGAAGTGCCTCAAGTTAATCTGAATTTGTTTAGACAATTTTATGGGTATTATAAAACCACAATTGAATTTCAGACCTTTGTAGCAGCCCAGCTGAGATGCATTCCAATTAGAAGTAATTGCTGTTAATGCTGTTATGATGTGGTGGATGCCCACTCAGTCTTGGACCTTTGTTCTGCTGAATTCCCTAAGAGTCTCCTCTTTATCCTTTAACTAAATAGACAGGCCTCAGAATACATGCTCTCAGAATCACAGTATAGGAGCAATATTGTGCCTCTCTCCTAATTAACTTTGTTAGCCAAGGATTTACAACACCAGTTGGTTGGTCTGAGGGGTCTTTGATCATCTCACTACACATCCACAGTGGTGAAGGATGCCTGTGTGAAATGAAGTGCTTTGTATTCTTTGGCATACACGAAATCCCCCTTTAACTCTTTGGGGCATGATAGAGTGTTTTTGTTTAATGAAATGATGTGTGGGAAGCATTTAGTTTAGGGCTGAACAAAATAAATATTAGTTATCATCGCTATCATGATGTGATATTTGAGGCTGAATGTGAAGGAACAGAAACAGTTTCTAGGATCATGAAGAACACTCAAGAGAGACCAGTCCGCAACATCCCTGGACCTGCACTGTATGGTTGACCCCTCAAAGAGCATTTTACCCAGAAGATGCTTAAATTCTAGGTTCTTTCATCTTTTACAGAGTCGACCAAGATAACTTACCCTTCCAGTCCTGCCAGAGGCAAGACACAAAAAGGAACCTGTTTCTCCCACAGGACAGACGGAAGCTCCGGCAGCTTGGGAATGAGTTGCTGCGATATGGTAATTGACCTATGTTTCTTAATCCTGCTTTTATGGTTAATTTACAAAGCATGAAAGCAGTTTGCCTGTTGATTAGACTTCAAGAACGCAATAGCTTGGAGGCGAGGGTGCCTCTAAGGAAGACAGATGAATGAAATTGTTCATTCTGTGAAAACACCTAACTATGAATCCCAGCTTGAATTATTAAATTAAACAGTGGAATTAACTCTGGGTTTTGCTTTTGGATCAGTTAGTAACAACAAATCTAACTCAGTAGACTTTCATTTTCAAAGTAAGAAACAGCCAGTTTCTAATCTTGTCTTGGATAAAATATGATCCTATATGAAAGTCCTGACTAATGTCATCACCAGGAAATCCCGGGGCCTTGTGTCTGACAGGCACTTAGCTAACAAGAGGCACCTGTTAGGGCACTAGGCTGCTCGACACTGCCAGGCTACAGGATACAACCAACTTTGAGAGAATGCTCTGTCTATGAGGGGTTACGCAGAGTAGGTAAACTAGGTAGAAAGACCCACCCTGTGGGTGGCACTACTACATGGGTGGAGGTCCCGCACTACATAAACAGTGGAGGGCTAGCTGCGTACCAGCTCTCATCTCTACTCCCTGACTTCTGGGTACCACAACTTCCCCATCCCATGGACTGTCCTGTCAGAATAAATGTTCTCTTCTCCAAGCGACTTCTGTCAGCTTCTCTGTCTCAGCTGCTCACACAACTGAAGCAGCAGGCCCCTGGCACACGAGCCCAGGATCAAAGAAGCCCAAACTGAAAATAAGGTAACAGAAAATCTACATGTTTGTGTCATCTGGAGAGGTCTTGAAGCAAGACACTCGTCACACCTCCTTTGCCCTACAGAAGTTCAGCCACAGTCACCTGCTCCACAGGGGCCACCATACTTAGGGCAGCTCATACCTCTCTCTCCTTTAATGAAAATTTTGTTTTGTTTTAAAAATGTTTTTAAGTGAAATAGAATGTAACTGAAACACCCCTCCCCTACTTTTCCTTCCTCTAGCCCTTCCCAGTTACTCCCCTGCAACCTTTCTCACATCACCCCTCACATAGCCTCATTTTCTTTATGTTTGTTACATACACATATATGTGCATGCACAAATATATATAAGTAGAACTTGCTGAGTCTGTTTCTGTTGTTTGTGGGTATACAGTTTCACTGACATAATTGTTGAAATAGAAATGACAAAAGGGTCAGTTTTATTTTCCAAACAATGAACAACAACAACAAAAATACTCAACAAAAAAGGATGCATTGCATTTAAAAGACATCAGAGGGACATTCTGGTTTATAGAAGAACAAAGGTGGTACTCGTCTTTGGGTTCGGTCAGACAGATAATCACCTTTCTTCTTTGAAAGAAGCCTGCTGTAGCCATGGGTATCAGATGACATCGGGCATGGAACTTCTCTTTAAGCTTTCTTCTTTTGACCAGTGAAGCCATCCATCACATGAAAGACTCCCAGATAGTCAGCTATAAGTATTCCTGTCTCAATAGGCAAGAAGCTAAAAAGAGCACAAGAGTAAATGTTTTTTGGTTATCATCTGTGAAAACATCTTTGCTAGGTCAGCTGAGGATTGTCATTTTTGCAGATGAAGTCACTTGTTCATGTATTCATCATGCAGGCTTGGGCTCAAAGGTCTCATGCACTGCTTAGGACATTCAGTTGTTCACTTATTTTGGTTTCCAAAATATCACCAATTTAGAGTACTGTGTGTACTCTGAAGATGCACTTTAGAGTACTGGGATTGTCGACACATGTTTGGAGTAGGTAGATCTGCCTGGAGACTGGGCTCTGGCACCAATACCAGCTTAGGTGATTTACCAGCTTGTATAGCTCCATGTCCTCAGATATAAACTGAGAGTGTCCTTCTTCCTAAGACCTTCTCTCCAGCCCCCGCCAAGCCCTGTCAGTCTGACAGCCCACTTATAAAATAAATACACAGACGCTTATATTATTTAAACTGCTTGGCCATTAGCTCAGGCCTACCATTGTCTAGCTCTTACTCTTATATTCAGCCCATTTCTATTAATCTATACTTTGCCACATGGCTTGTGGCTTACTGGTACCTTACATCTCACTTTTCATGGCAGTGGCTGGCAGTGACCCCTCCTGCCTTCCTGTTTCTCAATTCTCCTCTCTGTTAGTCCCGCCTATACTTCCTGCCTGGCTACTGGCCAATCAGTGTTTTATTTTCCAATCAATCATGCACAGCAGACCATGGGGAGATGCAAAGGATCCTTTCACATCTGGCCAACCAAACTAAGATGTTTATCCCTTCCATCCCCATCTGTGCCTGGGAAGACCCACAGAGACCCCTGACCACCATCTAGCACTCTGCCCCTGTTGACCATGACACCTAACATTTCAGAGTGAGTAAACTGGCAAGCAGATGCAGAAAACCTGAGCTTTGTTTTAGGGCTGGGGTGAGGGAAAGGATCTGTGCCCACTCCTCTGTTTGGCACACCAAGGCTTCCAAGTGGTCTGTGTCACCACAGCTCCAGGGCTCTGGTAAATTGTTAACATACTGAGGAGTTTTCCATTCGTACTTAAAGCTCCCCTTTGTCACTGCAGCTCTGAGATTCTCCTTTCTGGCTTAATATTTATGTATGGTACTCATGATGCCCAGGATAGATTCTTCTGGTGGGGGGAGGGTCTTGAGACAGGGTCTCACTCTGCAGTGCAGGTTCACTGCAGACTCAACATTCCTCTTTGGTCAACTTCCCCAATGCTAGTGCCATGGGTGTGAGACAGCCTGCCTACATAGTCTATGTTTTCATATCCTTTTGTTTTCTCACCTGACATCTATCTCTGAGAAGACAATTTCTATCTTGATGGGGGTTGCTTTGTGTCTTGTTCTTTTATGTAACCCCAGATCCTTGAATGGTGAGTGGTTCATACACTGCTCTCTACATGTTTGAAGGAGTGTTTTGTGAGCCTGTTTTTCTTCTACTTCTCCAGAATGATCTAGTCCTTTCCCAAAACATGTCCCAGAATGGGTATGCCATAAATTAATATAACTTCTACAATTATTCAGAATAAAAGAAAAAAAAGCTAATCTGTATGCACAACCAAAGATGATCATTGTGGACAAGGCAACTGAGCCTGGAGAACACAAGGCATGTAAACATGATAGACTTGATAAAGAGCAGAATCATAACCCTGGGTTTCAGATTGCTACTCAGAGACCTGTGGTGATATTGTGTTCCCCAAAATATTGTGTACCCTAATAAACTTATCTGGGGTCAGAGAACAGAACAGCCACTAGATATAGAGGCCAGAAATATAGTGGCACACACACCTTTAATCCTATCACTTGGGAGGCAGAGATCCATCCAGATCTCTGTGAGTTTAAAGCCACACTGGAATCAGTCAGGCATGGTGACACACAGCTTTACTCCCATGAAGTGAGCCTTTAATCCCAGGAAGTGATGGCAGAAAGCAGAAAGGTATATAAGATGTGAAAACCAGGAACTGCCTGGTTAAGCTTTTAGGCTTTTGAGCAGCACAGTTCAGCTGAGAGGCATCTAGTCTGAGGAGACAGGATCACCTGAGGAATTGGCGAGGTGAGGAAGCTGTGGCTTGTTCTGCTTCTCTGATCCAGCATTCACCCCAATACCTGGCTCCAGGTTTGTTTTTATGAAAAAGAACTGTTAAGGTTCCTGCTACAGAGACCCCTTGTGTGGCCTACTACAGCCTGTCAGCTGCAGGGATCCCTCCTATGTAGAGAAGTGTGGAAAGGGAAAGAGTGTAAGAATGATTTCTGTTTCACTGCACAATGGGAAAAGCAGTTCTGTGACTGTTAGTCATGTGACAAACTTGAAGAATAATGTCTACACTCAAACATTTGAAGAACTGTCATTGTCATAGGGAGCAGAATTGGTGGACTAAGAGAGAAGTAACAAGAGACACAGAAGAAACCAATTCAACTCAACAGAAAGTGGTGGCTGGCCATGGAGTGTGTTCTTTGTAAAGGTGTGGTCCCGGTGAGGGGAGGAGCAAACACATGAGGCATCATTGAAACTGAACTGAGAGACTAGGAATGAGCAGTGGACTCAGCAGTTCAGCAGCAGCCGGCACTAGGGCATAGGGAGTAGGCAATGATGCTCTCCTTCCCCCCCTCCTTCCTTCCCTCCCGCCTTCCTTCCCTCCTTCCCTCCCTCCTTCCCTTTCTTCTTTCCTTCCTTTCCTTTTCCTCCTATTTCTTTCTCCTTCCTTCCATCCTTCTTTCCTCTGTTCTTTAATTCCTCCCTCTCTCCTTCCTTCCTGTTTTTTCTTTTTACTTCATACCTACTTTCATCTCTCCCTTCTTTCCTTCCTTCCTTCCTTCCCTATCTTCTCTATATTTCCTTCCCTATCTCTCCATCATTTGCGTCTTTCCTTTCACCTTACCTTCTTCCTTCCTTCCTTCTATTTATTTCCTTCCTTCTTTCACTTCTTCCCTTCCTTTCTTTCTTTTTTCTTGCTTCCTTTCCTTTCCTTCATCCTTCCTTCTTTTCTTCTTCCTTCCCACTTTCCCTCCCTCCCCCTCCCCCTTTCTCTCTCATTCCTTTCTTCTTTTCCTTCTTTCTTTTTGGTGCAGGAAATCAAACCCAGAACCTTGTATATGCCAGGCAAGCACTCTACTACTGACTTATACCTACCCCTGTTTTGCCTGGTTTTAAGATTTTTTCTTCTCAAGTTCTTTAACTATCTTGCTAAAAAATTTAATAGCAATTGCCAGTTTTACCAATATTGCAGATTCCTAAGGCATCTGGCTGACTGCACTTGCGAAAGCACAGATCCCGTATCTATGCTGACACATCATTTCATGATGTCTGTAAGAATGTCTTTACTAAGCAAAAAGCAAGTAACTTTTAAATCTATCCAGAGATCATTTTGTAAGCCCATTAATTTTTGACAATAATACTAAGCTGTTAGAGAGGGTCTGGAATTGTTGTGCTGGGCATTGCAACTGGATACATTTGAGACTGTGTCAATAAAGGGTCATAGAGATGAAAACCAGTATGGAGAAGATTTTCCTTTAAAAATCCATTAATTTAACTCGTATTTGCTCAGTGGCTCTTCCTGGTAGGACCTGGAATAATCTGGTGATTGGCACACAGAGAAACATGGAGGATGATGCCATTACCTTTTTAAGAACATTATGAAGTACAAAAACTTGGGCATATATAAGTATAGCTTCTCCTGCAGAATAGCTTCAATTATTTTTCTGACTGCATATTCTGGGTCCAGAATTGGTAACAGAGTAGGACACCTAAGGCAAGACAAAAAACTCAAATTAATTAAAAAAAATCATTCCTTAAGGTTAGGAATAAAGAATTTATAAGACATACCTCTTTCTCTCTCAATCCCCATCTATTTCTATATTTACTCACTTATTGTCAGAGTAGTAAAAACACAACTATAATGTGAAATGGAAACACATTGTAATTAATATATTCATGTTACAAATAGCCATCTAAAACTTTATTAAATAGTCTAAGAGTATAGTGAGTCAGTGGAAACAAACTGGGCTCTGTTCATAAGGTGCAAAATTGGGTCTCTGTGTCTGTAAGGGCCTGAACTTGTCCCCCTCAAATTACACTTAAGCCTAATCTCCGCATGATGGATCTGGATCAGGAGTTGGATCTTGGAAAATAATTAAGTCACGGGAGTAGAGCCCTTGTGAATGAGATTAATGCCCTTATGGAAAGAGCCACAGCAGAGGTGGACCTTCCCTCTGTCTTTTCCTCCCTTTTTTTCCCTTGGCAAACAAGGTCTCACTGACTATCAGGACCTGTCTTTAGTGTATGAGCTGGCTTTTTGGAACCAAGTGCCTATGCTGAGACACTTTGCTCAGCCTTGGTGCAGGGAGGAGGGGCTTGGATCTGCCTCAGCTGAATGTACCAGGCTCTGCTGACTCCCCAGGGGAGACCTTGATTTGGAGGAGGTGGGAATGGAGGAGGGAGGCTTGGGAGTGGGAGGAGGGAGGACTGGGGAATCTGTGGTTGATATGTAAAACAAATAGAAAAATCTCTTAATAAAATAAATAAATAAAAATATAGAATCATCAAAACAAAAACAAACAAACAAACAAACAAACAAACAAATCAAGGTCTCACTGACGACAAGAAGGTGGCCATAAGCCTCCCTCCACCCTGGCTCTTGAGCTGTAGTGCTATGTGTAAGACCTTTCTGTGTTAATGTATGTGCATGGTATTATTTGAGGAATTCTGTTGTTAATCCAGACATGTGGTGCTCTTTTAAAGAATCCTGGAGCTGTTTTTCTTTAATGAGTTCTAGTTTACCTGGGGTCAGGCATTGGGTGCAGAGAGGGACCCTGGTCAGGACAGGAAACAGAAAAGCAGAGCAAGGACCACAGAATGTGTACTAGTTGGACACTGATGATAAACTGCATGTTTCATTCAGCACCTTAAATACATGTGTGGGAGACAATTAATTCAGAAACCACTTGTGGATCAGAAAATATTTTAGAAAAAGATGCAAGCAACTCCAAGAAAAGAATCAAATTGGATGGGCAGACAGTCAGTTTAAAATCAAAAGACGTACTTACTTAGTAGTGCAACCTTCAAACATTCCAGTTTTTATGAAGAATGGGCACACAATTGTAGTTTTGATCCCCATTTGTTTTTCAGCAAATGTTTCGACAAACATAGATTCAGCGAATCCAAGGGCTGCGAATTTACTAGCACAATAGTCTGGAAGAGAGGGAGGGAGCTGAAGTGTACATGTCTGCGTGGTCTCCTAGCATTCTGTGTCATCATGGAGCTCAGTGACTGAGCTCTGTATGATTCAAAGATTAACAACAGCCTTGCACTGAGCAAGTCGGCCTCCATCTTTCCAATTGCTCAGGTGATCATTAGTATCAACTTTTAGCAGTTTGTTGTGCTGGCTAGTTTTACGTAAACTTGACACAGCTAGAGTTATTGGAGAGGAGGGAGCCTCAACTGAGAAAATGCCTCAATAACACCACACAAGGGCATTTTCTTAATTAGTGATCAATGGGGAAGGGTCCATACATTGTGGGTGGTGATATCCCAGAGTTGGAGGTCCTGGGTTTTATGAGAAAGCAGGTTGAGCAAACCATGATGAGCAAGCCAGTAAGCAGCACCCCTCCATGGCCTCTACATCAGTTCCTGCCTCCAGGTTCCTGCTCTGTTTGAGTTCCTGTACTAATGTCCTTCAATGATGAACAGTGATGATGAAGTATAAGTCAAATAAACCACTTCCTCTTCAAGTTGCTTTGGTCATAGTGTTTCATCACAGTAATAGTAATCCTAACTAAATAACTTTTATTTTAAAATAAGGTATGCACAGAATTTTTTAAAGCTATAGTGGCATGGTACCTTTAAGAGATTACAGAATGATATACATATAACTTTTATAGACTTGGAATAACCAAAAATGTTACACGACTTGCTTTCTTGTAGTGATCTAGAACCAGATGCATAATATTTCTATTTGTATTGTCAAGTTTTTAAATGGCATTACATTAAAATAACTCACAATACTAATTGTGACAGAAGATGTGACAATCATTTCAGAATGAGTGTATGGGGAAGAATGTGTAGTAAGTAGGAACATGGGCCATTGAAATAATATGCTAGCAGACAAGTGGACTCCGAGATGAGAAAGGCTGCTGAATGCTCTTCTAGACCATACTTCTAGATTCACTGACAAGTCAATACTATGTTGAGCCTATGTCAAACTATTAAACAGGATATAGGATGGTCAGTCCTTATTTCAAGTAACTCAACTTCAGGAAGTACAAATACATACAAAATACACACAATAGTAAATAATACGGGGATCTAAGCAAGACAGCTCAGCATGGTCTGTGGTACTCAGAAATAAATGTCCTTCCAACCATAAACCTCATATTGCCAGTATAAGGAGCTTCTGAAACACAAGACGAAGCTGCCATAGTCACCCCCCCACTACTCCTCCCCCACCCCGCCAGGATCAGGATTCTGCTAGCTCCCCACCCTGTGACAAGTGCTTGAGATAATCAGCCTGAAAAGAGGAAGGCTTTACTGTGGCTTACAGCTTTAAGGCTTTTCTTCATGGTTACTTGGTTTTGTTGCCTTTGGACCAAGGTAAGGCGATATCCTCAAGCATGGGTATGTGACAGAGGAAACCAGCTTACCTCATGGCAGTTGAGAGACAAAGACAGTGACAGGAAGAAGCCACCTCAGTTTCCCCTTTTCCCCTCCATGGGCATACTCTCAGTGGCCTCCAAACTCCCTTCCACCAGGCCATATACTCTAACAGTTCTACAACCTCCCAGTAATGCCAAAGCTTAAAACAAAACAAAACAAAACAAAACAAACTGGCAGTTTTGCACACAGGTACAGATAATGTCAGTGTGAAATTTAAAACCATTTTAAACCATACTCCTGGAGAAGGTGAGTGTCTTTGCCTGGCACACACAATGTGAGGCAGACTCCTGGAGAAGGTCCCTGTCCCAAGCTAGGCCTTCTTTTTTTTCCTTAAAGATTTATTTATTTATTATGTACAATGTTCTGCCTACATGTATGTCTGCAGGCCAGAAGAGGGCGCCAGATCTCATTACGGATGATTGTGAGCCACCATGTGGTTGCTGGGAATTGAACTCAGGACTTCTGGAAGAACCACCAGTGAGTGCTGTTAACCTCTGAGTCATCTCTCCAGCCCAAGTTAGGCCTTCTTAGTGACTAGAGATCTTAGTCACCTCTTCGTCATCTGCCTATTGGGGTTATCAAATCAGCTGGGTATGAGAAGAGAGCTGAGACTGATTGTCACACAGGCGTTTAGCCAGTGGAAAAGTGAGGAGGTTCCATTACTTTCCAAATTCTGTAGGTTCACAGTTAGAGACCAGTTAATGGATGCTCAGGAGAAGGCTGGTGGGCTCCTTAGCACCCTGCAACAGTGAATTTGATCTCTGTGCACCCAACTGCATTGGTGAGCTTTCTTCCTCTCTCCCCATCTCCCTTCTCTTATATAGGGCTGCACGAGACCACATGACTACAAAGCACATAGTCCAGGTTGATGTCAGTCCAGCTGACAGCAGTTCTGCTACACAAAGAATCCTCATTTACCTTCCTGACCAGACCGTTAGTTCATTGACCTTTTTAGTATTAGGACATGAGTAAATGTTAGTGACTTAGTGGTATTCTGCAAGTTAAGGTTGTCAGGAATTCTCTTACCTGCCAGCCCATTTACTCCAATTAGTCCAGCTGAACTTGAAATGCAAACCAAATGGCCATGGTTGTTAGCAATCATGGCAGGCAGGAAGGCTTTATATGTCTAAGAAGAGCAAAGGGAAGCATTTAATACCTAACAGCACACTCTATGCTTTTCTCAGATGTGTATATGGGTACTGTAATTAAAACTGTTTTTAAGCTAATGAAATTATCTAAAGGCACTGGATATGAGAACCTAAGCACACATTAAAGAGTATTTTATACCATTAAACCATTATCTCATCATGACATTGTCAACAATATTAAAAACAGTTTACCCTCATTAATGCTTTGTTTCTATATGTATTATATAACATATTATACATATAATACTCACTAATACAATATATGATGTTGTGCATGTATACATATGTACAACACTGAGACCACAATCAACATGGTGCAGGAGAATCTGAATTGTTGACAGCCGTAACCACGAACCCACAAGGACCTATCATGTCATTGCTCAGGTGTACATTTTGTTGCCTTTCTTGGCTTAATTATGATTTAAAAACTTTTCCTGAATACAGTTCACAAGACATCCTGCTTCCATAGAGAAAGAACTTTGTTTTAAACCAGTCTATGCTTCTTTGAATGGTGGTCTTTTACATTAATACTAATTCATAAAGTAAAATATGTTTTAGACAATGGGTGCTTAGGCTGTGTCTCAGTCATACAGAATATCTTCACTTTTTTTTTTTACTGGGAACCTGGAGAAAGGTGGTACAGGAAGAGCAATGCCCAATGCTTGGGCAATAAGCAGAGATCAACCACAGATACAGACAAGGAGGTTAAGAAAATGAGTTCTAGGTTCAAGAAGCAAGTCTGTGAGCATTTGCTGCGTACACACACACACACACACACACACACACACACACACACACATACACACAGCACAAATGAAGTAGCTTCAATGGGGACACAGTAGTTACTAACATCTGGATCTTCCCATTTTTCTCCTGAAGATTTTGCAGGACATCAAGAATGGCAGCAGCACCGCTATACTGTAGGGAAGTGGAGACAGAAAGCATAAAAGCTTCAAACATGAGTCAAAGCGCCTGAAGGAGAGCTGGGGAAGACGTGAGAAGAAGGGAGGGTGATCTTCAGCAAGCCCTCTCAAGAAAGTCTCGTTTAGGGAAAGCTGAGTTGTGAGCAGGACTGAAACCAACTGGGTAACAGAGAGGCAGGAAGAGGCCACAGAAAGAGGTGCGGACTGTGGGTGTGGGAAATGGTTGGTCACAGGCAAAGACAGGAAAATTTACCCTCTGGGCCTGGGTGCAGTACTATGAAAGTCAGGGCTGAGTCCCTTTGTGATGGTGACATCTGGTACATACTGAGAAAACCTATGCTTTCTCCAGGTAGGTACTGAGTAAGGTCTTGGTTTGCCCAGGACATGCCTGATTAATGCTTGCTCATTAATAATGTTACTTTCACTTCCAAAAGTGTCCTTGCATAGGCAAATTATAAATTACCCTAGTCATGCCAAAATAATTTACTTACTACATATATATATATATTTAGTTTTTCGAGACAGGGTTTCTCTGTGTAGCTTTGTGCCTTTCCTGGAACTCACTTTGTAGACCAGGCTGGCCTCGAACTCACAGAGATCCACCTGCCTCTGCCTTCTGAGTGCTGGGATTAAAGGCGTGAGCTACCACTGCCCGGTGCTTACTACCTATTCTTGAAAAAAATTATTTTAAGTTCTGTGGTCCCTTGCAAATACCTCTCCAACTTGCTACAAGAAATATAGTCATCCCCTTTGTTAAGAAAGAGTCAGGCTCAGGAACTCCTGTAGATGGTAAACTTCATGGATGCTCAAATTCTTTAAAAACTAGTGAAGTACTCATAAAGAACCAGACACATCCTTGTTATACTTTAAACCACCTCTAGATGATATGATATCCAGGACAATGTGAAGCTGGAAATAAAGTGTGTTACTTAAGACTGATCGTAAGGAAAGTCTACACATGTTTGGCACAGACACACTATTTTAAAAACTGTTTTAAATCTGTGATTTGTTGGATACTTAGATGTGAAATTGGCAGATATGGAAGCTGACTGTGCATGTAAGACTTGTGGGCCAGTCCCTGACATTTGCTGGTGATCAATGAAAGGTAGCTCAATGACAAGGACAGTTCTGCCTTTGAAGGACAGCTCTGTCACTGAGTAGAGTTTCTGGGAGCTGTAAGGCCAGGTTGGATCAAGAGGGAACAACTGAGTGGACAGATCCAAATTAAGATGACAAGCTGAGATGAAGCTCAGTGCTTCCACAGGCTGTGTAAGGACCTGTGAGGATTCCTAACCTTAGGCCGTGTAAGGACCTGTGTGGATTCCTAACCTCCCCCATGATTAAGATGTGTGTTTTATTTAGAGATTGATAATACTGCTACAGAACAAGAGAAAAATACTTTGAACACCAGAGTAAGTTTGCATTTTGTGTAAGAATAAAAAAAAATCACCCATAAATGTGCTTTGAAATTGACATCAAGTGACTTTTCCATGAGGTCATCAGGGCAGTCGAGGAACTTCTTGCCTGTTACAATGCCAGCATTGTTGATGAGGATAGAGACATCACCAACTTCTTTTTTAACCTGAATTGAACAAGAACACCACCATCAAACTAGTGATTCTGTATATGATCTCTTTTCCAATATTTATATTTATATATTCTTTTCTTTTTCTTTTGCTTTTTTGGTTTTTCAAGACAAGGTTTCTCTGTGTAGTTTTGGTACCTGTCCTGGATCTCTCTGTAGACCAGGCTGGCCTCAAACTTATAGAGATCCTCCTGGCTCTGCCTCCCGAGTGCTGGGATTAAAGGCATTCATCACCACCGCCGCCGCCCAGCTATTTATATATTCTTGATCCATCCTTTAGGCTCGATCCATGTGCTCTTTGCAGAGTCCCTACTGCACTGGATCTCTAAGCCCACACTGCACTTCATGCTCCTCTCCAGTACAGACTTGAATGCTGAAATCCACTTTCCTTCTCCACTCTGAGCTTGTCTTACTGCCCATGTCTAGTAACCTTGCTTTGTGTTCTGGCTGGTAGCACATCATTTTAGTCAAGTGATAGATATAAGAACAGCTTTATTATAACCAAATAGCATACAGACCCCATCCTGGCATACACAGAGGTAGGGGAGGAGGCAGGAGCCAATGGGGGAAAAAAAAAAGATAATATATATATCTTGAAGACAAGGCAGATTAGTATCTGCCTGTCTTGTTTTCCTCAGCAGAATGGCTTTTTTCTCACCACCTTAAACTTTTAGGAACAATATCTGTGAGTTATATTTGTTGCTGAAATACCAGCTTGAAACAGCATTGGGTCACTGTTACTTTAAAACGAAGGGCTCCAGGTGTAACAGTGGACCCCTCCCCTCTAACAAGCCTTCAGTTAGTCATCTTGGTTCCTTGGAGCCTTTCCAGGATGATGACAAAGCTGGTTCTATCCTTATATTCTCTGTTGTGTTCTGAATTCATCAATGCAGTTTAGACCATACACTAGCAGTCTTGACCCCACCATCAAGAAAGAATTACCCATAGTAGCTACCATGTGTTCACAAAGGAGGTTCACAGTAGTTCCTCTTGTATCTCTAGCTGTGTGTGTCCATGTGTGTGCTTGTGTATGTATATGTATGCATGTATATGTGTGTTCATGTGTATATGTGTTTGTACATGTCTGTGTATATGGGTGTGTATATACATGTAGTGGGTAGCTGTTCCAGCTTTGACCTGGAAGTATTACCCCCATTGAGGCTTCTGGTAACTGTCACACCTCCAAGGTGGGGCTGAGACACAAGCCATTAACACCCAAGATCTGGATGTGCTGGCTCCCTTGGTTCCTGGATCCTGGATGTTGGAGGTAGATCGAACAGAGTTCTCCAGAGAACACCACTGGACTGCACTTCACCTCTCCTGGACCCTGTAACCT